>NC_054373.1:140133652-140213652 GCF_017654675.1 Xenopus laevis | reverse complement strand
CCCAGCCATTTAATAAGGCTCCAGATATAGATGGGGTCCACCTAGATGGGTATAAAGCAATACCATATTCCCTTCTTACTAAAAAACCTTCCAAGATTCATGTAATAGATGAACACTATCTCCAACTTTCACTGAAGCCTTAATTGTAGTCATCCCTTCAACTTTCCAAATCCCCCACAGGGAGATGGGATCTAGGGTGTGACCTCTCTGGACTCAGAAAAGGCCTTTGACTAAGTTGAGTGGAGCTATCTCTGGGCAGTCTTGACTATATTCTAGCATATTTAGTTTAACTCCTATATTATCTCTAATCTATAAGAAGTGGTCCAAAGCTCTGTCCAAAACACAGGGTTGAAGGTCAACTAGAACAATTCTAAATCATATGCTATAGACTCTAGCCCAACAATACAACTCCTACCTGATATACAGGGAGTCCTCAAGTTACATACACCAGACTTACATACAACTCACACTTACATATGGGGGCTATTACAGTAACATACTATGGATTGCTTGACTTTTATTAGCATTTAGCTTTAATAAATTACCTGCCCCAATCCCCTCTGGCATGTGTTGTTTACTGCAGCGCAGACAAACATCTGTCTAAATTGTATTTAATAAGTAAATATATATGTTTTAACTTACATACAAACCTACAGACCCTATTAGCCTGTACAGCTGAAATGGCTGATTACACCATTATTTTATTCTGGGGAAACAAAACCCAACAAATATTGTGAGAAAGAATAACAGGTGCCATAAATTATGGAGGGGGGGTTCTAACCATACCTTACTTCTACTACAGGAATGGGACCAATTATCCAGAATGCTCAAGACATGGGGTTATACGGATAAGGGGTCTTTTTGTAATTTGGATCTCCATACCTTAATTCTACTAAAAAGTCATTTAAATATTAATTAAACGCAGTAAGATTGTTTTGACTTCAATAAGGATTAATTAAATCTTAGTTGGGATCTTTTACTGGTACTGGTACTCCTTTATTATTTCGGTTTTATAAAATTGTAATTATTAGATTAAAATGTAGTCAATGGGAGATAGCCTTTCTGTAATTTGAGCTCTCTAGATTAACAGGTTTCCAGATAATGGATCCCAAACGTGTAATTAGCATCTAATATCGATTATTGGCCCTCATGTTTTTCTCCATATCCATACAACTCCGATACACCTTTTCATGCCTCTTTTTTGCAGCCCATGGAGGGCCTCTGTAATTATTGCTACAAATTAATGCCATGTGCATTGCCATTGTAAATACTCTGCATAGAGCATGGTCATCTGCCCTCAAAATCTTATGACACCCTCTGCCCGGTCTCTCACCCATCAGCCCCTTGCAGCAAATCATTCCCTCCACACCCAAAAAATCTTCAAGACTGCCCTGAACAAAAATGGGCAATGAAACCTATCACATTATGTGCTCTAGAGACATTTGAGGATCAAGGATCAGACTGATTGCTTTGAAGGCTAATTACTTATCTCTATTGAAGTATGGTCCCACCTGCCAATGAAAACAATCAGCTCATGTGGCCCTTATGGGTTTAGGAGGTTGCCCTGGGTTTATTGGTTCCACCTTGTCCCCAGCTGTGGTGCAAAACTAGGGTAATATACATTAATTTCCTCTGCTCCACAGCATAGATGAACTATACCTAACTACAAAGCAAACTCTTACTTGGAAATCAGGGGCAGTGGCAAAAGATTACGCTGTTACCTGTTAGGCATGGTGATGATAAATCAAATATATAAGAAATTAGCTGCTTGAAATAATCAAGTTACTCTTCACTCTCCCCCTTTGGACAACCTGTCTCTCTTCATTCTAGTTTCACTTAGTAGGTGGAGTCAGTTTTTGATTGACAGTTTTATCTAATACATCTTTTTGGGGGGGGGGGTTTGCTCCCTTTGCATAGAAGATGTGTGAGAGCTATGGTGGAAATCCTGCTTCTCTGCATGGAGGGTGTTCGCCAGAGTCTTTTGCTTGTGCTGGAGTTGGTTATTTGATTTAGCTCTGAAAACATCAGATAAGAAAGGGTGTTCTTCCTAAAAGATGTATTAGACCTACCTGTCAACAGTGGCGGAACTACCGGGGGTGCAATCCCACCAGGGCCCATCTGATTAGCAGAAAAAAAATCTCTTGTGGAGGGGGGCCGGCTGCATGGCCTGCATCAGGGCCACACGCCCCCTAGTTACTTACTGCCTGTCAATCAAAGTCTGACTCAGACCTCAGCATGATGAGTGACAGGTTGCAGAGAGTGAGATCCTGTAGAGTAACTTGATTATTTCATAATTTCATTTTTAATTCTATTCTATCTAATTGATTCTATTTTAGCGATGCACCGAACCCACTATTTGAGATTCCGCCAAATACTGAACTGAATCTAAATACTGATTTGAATATACAAATTAGGGATGGGAAGAGAAAAAGCCTATGCCAACATCTTTATGGATTCTTTTGAAAATACATTTATTTTTTCCAATGAGGAGTATGCCAAATATATCTACGCATACATGAGATATGTGGACGACACATTTTTTCTATGGTTTGGCACACCTGAAACACTGATTCATTTTTTTGAAACATCTAAATACAGTCCACCCTACACTCCAATTTACCCTTGAATTTGACCCCAAAGAAATACATTTTTTGGATGTTAACATCACAGCTACAGGGGCAAGTTTTGTAACCTCATTATATACTAAACCCACTGACAGAAATAATATACTAAGATCCACTAGTTTCCACCCCCCTGGGCTTACTAAGGGGTTACCAAAAAGTCAGTTATTATGCGTTCGACGTATTACATCCTCGGATAATCTGTATGATACTCAAGCAGAATTAATGCTTAACAAATTTAAAGAACGCTGCTATGACAGAGCAAACCTACAAATAAAAAAAGAAGAAGTACAAAAACTCCCAAGGGGGGAGCTACGAGTTAAAAAACAATCCAGCCAGGGGGATAAAATCGAAAGAATTCCTTTTGTCAGTTCGTTTGATAGTAATTCCCATTTTTGCAAAAAAATTATTCTCAAACATTGGGGAATATTAAAATCTGATCCTAAATTTGGTCATCTGTTTCAGGCCCCCCCTTTATTTTCATATAGAAGAGGGAAAAATGTAGGCCAACTAATTAAATCTAGAATTCAACAATCTGATACCAGTTGCCTAACTAAACATTCCATTGGCACCTTCCCCTGTAGGAATTGTGGTCACTGCAACGGAATAATTCCAGGCAATGCAGTCACCCACCCCCACCAAGGAACAAAACATAAAATAAAGTTTTTTTTTACATGTGACAGTTATGAGGTCATCTACTGCATTAAATGCCCATGCGGACTTGCTTATGTGGGACAGACATCACGCCCTATAAAAGTCCGCCTAAATGAACACAAATCTGTCATACGTAATTATCATCCACCTACAACTACTGGGGAAGATGTTAAGATTAAATCTGATGTTACAAAATATAAAAAAGAGACCATGTTAGCCAAACATTTTTTCGAACACGGGCACCGGGTGGCACAAATCCGGTGGCAAATCTTGGAAAAAATTACAATTAAACAGGGACAGGATAAAAAACGTCTACTCTCGCAGAGAGAATGTTATTGGATGTGGTTACTGCAAACAAGATATCCGAGGGGATTAAATGAAGAGTTTAATCTGTCCTGTTTCTTGTAAAAATAGTGTCTAATAAGCTTCCTAATTTCCCTTACAGATAAGAAAATTTCTTTGCCTAAACTACAGGGACAGGTATCTGTAATTTTTCTCCCTTGCTATGTAGGGTAAGATTACTTTTTAATAGTGATGGGCGAATTTATTCGCCAGGCGCGAATTCGCGGCGAATTTGCGCGATTCGCGTCTGGCGAATAAATTCGCGAAACGCCCGCGAAAAAACGGACGCCGGCGTCAAAAAACGGGTGCCGGCGTCGAAAAAACGGGCGTCGGCGTCAAAAACAAGACGCCGGCGACGTTTTGCGAATTTTTCACGCAAAACTCGCGAATTTTTCGGCAAAGCGAAACGGCGCAAATTCGCCCATCACTACTTTTTAACTTTTTTATCTTTGTATAGATTTTTTGTAACTTTTATCTTCCTCTTAGGTCAATTGCAACAATTGTTTCAATTGAAGTGTTCAACACTGGGACTTTGAATTTGCTGCTTTGTGTTATTAACGTGGACTTAAAAGTACTGGGTTTTTTTCTATTTATTCTGACACCCATGTATAATAATTGCGAAAAGAACCAAAGTAATTTTATAATAATCTTTTTTCTGATATGAATTTATTCCACGTATTTTTGAGAATTTGGTAATTTTTATAATGAAAAATCTTTTGTATGGAAATTGATTCTTCACATTTTTGCATAATGATGCACTAATTGGTTTTCCTTTATAATGTTCATCTGCACCTGTATGTAGTATGCTTGACAAAGGGGCGGAGCCCCGAAACATTGCAGCACCGCAGTAAAAACTTTTGCAAGGGCTTGCCCTGCAGATACAAGCCTCGGGTGCTGGTGTGTTTTTTTGTTCAAGAGAAAAAGTGGGAACATTTTTTTGACTTCCTTGTTTCGTGACAAAAAGTTACGTAATCCCCTTCCCACCCAATTTGCATATGCTGATTTTGCATATGCAAGTTAGGATTCTGAATCGGTTCGGCCAGGTAAGAGGATTCGGGTGAATCCTGCTGAAAAAGGCCAAATCCTGACAGAATCCTGAACTGAATCCTGGATTCAATGCATCCCTATTGCCCCTATATCCCTATGGGTGGCAACCAGGGTTGGACTAGGCCAGTGGTACACAGTGAAGAAGACACCCAAGTCCAACACTGGTGACAACTCTAACAACTGAGCACTTCATGCCCACTTTTCCATTTAGATTTTAACCTCTAATGAGCAAGGTTTACCACTTTTTGCGGTCAGTATTTGTCTGTCATTTATATGTTTGAGGTATCTACTCATATTGAAAAACATTCTCCACTGGAGTCCACTCTACTAAATTGAGTTTGGAGACCAGATATATTATTTCTAATTTAAATGCACATCAAAACTTTCAGAAAAGAACAAATCACTAAGCTCCGTGATACTTAAGATTCAGTTATATGCATTTCTTATCATTTTCTTATGAGAACATTGTGCTTAAATTGCAAGAAAAGTTTATTGTAAGTAAACCAACTGGCATGTCTCAAGGTGATACTCATCTCATGAAAAATATAAATTGAATGTGTTAAACGCACACCCCTGCACTTCAGGTAGAAATTCTCCAACCTAGAATTATAGCGTTCCGCTCTCCCTGTGGGATTATTAACCCAGCTGTTTCCTTTTTTGTTGACAAGCTAAAATAGGCTTTTCTTTCTTGTATAAATCAGAGAGGATTCTGGGTTCCAGGCTTGTTATTGGATGCATGTTTATTTTTTCTCTGCAAAAGCTATTATGAAAATGTTCCTTTAATATTGCTAGGATTGAGGGTTCCTTTACTGTATAAAAAAAATAGACAAACCTGCTCAGCCAGAAAGGTGCCACTCATCAGTATAACAGAACAGTTGCCCATGTAAGGCAGGTGCAGAGAGAAATGTTAGGAGCCCTAGAGAGACCCTGTTACAGAAGATCTCTGCACAATTACAAGTGGAGCAGCAGTGAAAAGCATAGAGGAAGCCTTGTTACAGTGAAACTTCTGCTCTTCACAGCTGCTGCCTATTTCATTGCACAATGGTAGTTAGCAGCAATGACAGATGATTACCAAACATCATTTTGTTTGTTTTTTCTTTTACTTTCAATTTCCTCACAAAATGAAAACAAATACTTGGTTTATATATTAACTAATTTTATACACATGTGTATGTAAATAAGCACATATTTGTTGGATCAGATAATTAAAAGTGCACCTGTATTTGTTTCAGTGGCCCCTGTATCATTAATATTTGCCTACATAGGCTGGTTGTTTTAATAAAACTTGGGAAATACTATTTTTACCTGTCTGCATTCTGCCTTGGAAATCTGAGAGGGATGAAGTCTGTGAGGATGGTCTAGGTGCAAATTTGCCCAGTGTTTATAAATTAGCCCCATTATCTGAAACCATAGATGTTGCCATTTCCACTGTTTAAGGTAAGCAGCCCAAAGATATTGCTTAAGACCTTTGCATGCCCCAGAGCGTATACCCTAGTTGGGAAAATATTGAAAGAATTCATTATTACCCCCTCCATAAAGCACTGCATATGTATAAGCCAGTGATGTGTTGGTTGAAGACATCTTACCCTGTCTATGTAGGATAGGGGTTTTTATGAGTAAAGGTTTGGTTCTCCTTTAAGGGACCTATTTATCCAGCTGTGTAAAAAAAATGTGACAAAATACACCCCATATCATCCAGACATCACTGTGTATAAAACGTCATATTTATGAAGCTGTGTATTGATTTTCAGCTATCACGTACCCCTGTGTAGACATCCTTTGTAAGGAAAGCAGCTGTTTGAAAATGCGGTCATCCATTGCGTTTTTGCTAGATGGAACTTACTTGCTACTTAAAAATAACAGTGTGATATCCGATGTTTGGGTGGCATAAAATAAAACACACCTTGATTAATTAGCTATTTATTTTACACAGCTTTTTACACCTTTTTTGGTGTTAATTGTGTTACACAGTATGATAAATTCCTTTATGTAGACCACCAGTCTGTAGTAGTAGTGAATAGTAGTTTATATGAGCAGACTATGCTATTTTATCACCAGTCGACTGTAATATATTCAAAACTCTGTTGGCTACCTGGTACTTTCTAGATACAAAAAAAGTGGGAGAAACAATATAAGGATGTTAAAATGGAATTATTAAATTCTGTCTTCAAAAGTTGTGATGGGTGTTACTTATGCCCCCACTTACTGTATGCCAATTTATTTATGGGATGGTGGGAGGCAAAAGGTGTCTTTACAGATGACATGTTTTATTAAACCCATCACATCTTACTTTGGTATCACTTCATAGATGATCTGTTCTTTGTTTGGACAGGTACAGAAGCGTTATTGTCTGATTTTATAGGGGAAGTCAACTGTTATCTATTTAACATCTGCCTCTCTACACACTCTATATCGATGTGAGTTTTTTATTATTAACGAAAGGTAGGTTGCAACTGATCTTTTCAGGAATTTAACTGTGACTAATTCTGTTTTGCACTTTGAAAGCCGTCACCAACTGGCTGTGAAATGTGCTATACCAACTGCAGAATTCCAACATTATGTAGGAAATGTTCAGACCCTAATATATAAACAGAGAGCAGGAGAAGTGGACCTGGGAACTGTCAAGAATAAGGTATGGGGTGCTGTGGAGACTGATGGGGGAAAGGTGAGTCCTTGAGGCAGGAGCTGTATGTGCCTAGGAAACACGTAAAGGGGAGGTAGGAACAGGTTGATGAGGGCGATGAGTCAGACTGGATCAGGTGCAAAACAGGATGAAGAGGGCGAAGATCAGGACTGGACTAGGCAGGATGAAGAGGGCGACGACTCAGGACAGGAACAGACTGGATGGAGCAGAAGTGGAACAAGAACAGACTGGATGGGATAGGACGGTGCGGACGCAGATCAGATCAAACTGGGGATAGAGTGCAGAAGGAGTCTAGTGCAGAAGGAGACTAGAGCAGAATAGCAAGAGGAGCAGATAGCAGGAGAGGACTGGAGTGAATAGCAGGAGAGGACTGGAGCGGATAGCAGGAGAGGACTGGAGCAGATAGCAGGAGAGGACTGGAAAAGGCAGGGAAAGATGCAGAGCGAGATGAGAGGGTACAAGGTACAAGGTAGGGTCAGGAAGCAAGAATCAGGAACAGGTGAGACAAGGTTAAAGCAGGGAAAGGTTTGGAGTGAAAGCAGATCAAGATACAGAATAGCAAGGAAAACAGGGCAGGGCAAAGGGCGAGCCAATGCTAAAGGCAAGACTGGAGTAGAACCGGAATGGGAAGGCAAGGCAGAACGGGGCAAGGTAAACGAGACAAAGTTCAGGACAAGGTAGGACAAGACAGGGAAGGGTTCAGACAAAATAAGCAAGGCAAGACAGGGAAGGACAAGGCAGATCTAGGCTGCTGCTAGGTTGGGGCTACAAAGGCCAGGTAATATATATTGAGCAGCCTTGCAGGCTGCTCACCTGGCCCAGTGGTCAAGCCACTGAACCAGAAACCCAAAGGTCCCTGATTCAAATCCCAGCAGACCTGACAGGAACATAGTTCTTTAAGTCTTTATAGTAACTTATAAAAACGTACTGTATGTAAATATAGTAACTTACGTAGGGCATTGAAGAACTTTGTATGCTTAGAGTTGTACCCTATTGAACCAACAGAGACCGGAAGGTAGGTCAAATGACAGAGGGCGTGCTGTTCATGCATATACACCAATCACTGGCCAGCAAACCAAACAATCTTGAAATGGCATTGGCCAATCCCATTGATGTTATTACAATATATTGGGGATATTTCAAAGCTGAACTACACAAGAACAACCAAATTACCATGCAAATTGGTAAAAAAGGCATAAAACTATACATGCATTGAAACAATGTATATTTAAATATGTACAGAATATGAATAATTTATCAGGAGACACTATGGCAAATAAAAAATTAACAGTGTTAACAGTTATCACTTTTGAAACATCATAATGGTAAACCTGAAGGCTTGCAAACCATGAGGCTAACACATAAATTAACATTCTGGCAATACTGATAAGGCACTTCTGTGAAAGGAGTGCAAATAGATATTTGAATATTTTATGTGTTTGACTATTTGAGCAATGTTTGTCAGATATATTGTTATGGTTAATTTTTTCAGAGCCTGAATACTTTATTCTGTAAAATAAGAGTTATCATATTGTGTGGGTTTGGAAAAATGTGTGTTTTCCCTTCCCTTATGGCTGTTCAGGATGGTAGTCTGAAGGTTAAAATAGCAGAGACCATGTGCCTACTTTAAAGCTCCCCATAGACGCGACAATTCTTCTTGCCGAATGACCGATTTTAGGGAAGTCTGACCAATCCTTCGAAATTATTGTGCGGTTAGTGGTATTCGAACGATCGTACATCTTACGATTTTTCGGCTGACATCTGTCAGGAAATTGATCGGCCAGATCAAAAAATCTTTGTCAGTCCCAGTGCAATCTATCTATGTTTGCAGGGCCAAGCAGGCAGCTTCCCTTTATTTTCCTGGTAAATTGGTCTTTTTAGTTGATGGTCAATTCGTACGATCATACGATCGTTCTGAGAAGATCGTGGTCTCACGGTGAGGATCTGATCTTTTAAAAATCTCAACATCTATGGCCTTAATAAGTGAAATAATTGCTTGCATCCTGCTTTGCAGCTTTCTGCAGCCCTGAGACTGGTATTGAGCAGCAAGGTATCTTCTGAAGGCTAAATACAATTTTCACTTTCTCTTTTTCCTGCAATGAATCTAAAGTAGCTCCACAGGCATGCATTTAATGAATTCAGTTATTGAAGCATCACCATGAGATCACTGGTCAATTAGCTCTCAGGTTAAATGCAATTTTCCCAAGGACTTGCCTGTACTTTTTTCTTTGATAATACTAATGTTAATAAAAGTTACCTCTCATTTTAGCTCTCTCTGCTTTGCAGTAATATGCACTTAAAGATAGTAAAGTGAAAGTAAAGTCTTTCTTTTGGGTATGTCAGCAAAGCAGACCAGAGGAACATATGAAGACCACAGTGTAGAGATTTAGTGAGGTGGAGGAGAAGGTTTTTGAAGCTTAGCAGAACAACTTTGTAGATTATCCTTTGCTTGATAGGAAGCCATGATACATATTTTAACAGGGGAGGTGAAGATTCTCTCTTATGGGAGAGCAAGAGAATTCTGAAGATTATGGGCAAGAAACTGAATTGTAACATTAAAGGAGTGGTTCACGTTTGAGTTAATTTTTAGTATGATGTAGAGAGTTACTGTATATTCTGAGACAATTTGCAATTGTTTTTGAGTGATTTAGCTTTTTATTCAGCAGCTCTCCAGTTTGCAATTTCAGAAATGTTGTTGCTAGGGTCCAAATTAATCTAGCAACCATGCATTGATTTGAATAAGAGACTGGCATATGAATAGAAGAGGGCCTGAAAAGAAAGTTGCTTAGTAAAAAATAGCAATAACAATAAATGTGTAGCCTTACAGAGCATTTTGTTTTTTAGAGTACGAATAAAAAGGAAAATGATTAAAAAAGGAATATAAATAAATAATGAAGACCACCTTAAACGTTGATTTGAAATAGCCATTCTATAACATACTAAAAGATAACTTAATCCCCCCATTAAAATTCCTAAGTCTGATAGGAACGATGCACAGTGCTTATGCTTCCCCTTTACAGAAGATCAAATTCTAAGGTTTCTTAATTTTTCTTGTGTTGCCTGTAGCTTTAAAGGAATAGTTCAGTGTGAAAATAAAAACTGGGTAAATAGATAGGTTGTGCAAAATAAAAAATGTTTCTAATATAGTTAGTTAGGCAAAAATGTAATGTATAAAGGCTGGAGTGAACAGATGTCTAGTAAAACAGCCAGAATCCAACTTCCTGCTTTTCAGCTCTATAACTCTGAGCTAGTCAGTGACTTGAAGGGGGGCCACATGGTACATTTCTGTTCAGTAAGTTTGTAATTGACCCTCAGCATTCAGCTCAGATTCAAAAGCAACAGATATGACCCATGTGCCCCCCCCTCAAGTCTCTGATTGGTTACTGCCTGGTAACCAGGGTAACCAGTCAGTGTAAACCAAGAGAGCTGAAAAGCAGGAAGTAGTGTTCTGACTGACATGTTATACATCAAATCACTCCAGCCTTTATACATTACATTTTTGGCTAACTAACTATATTAGAAACATTTTTTATTTTGCACAGCCTATCTATTTACCCAGTTTTTATTTTTACACTGAACAATTCCTTTAAGAAAAAACATTTTTAAAAGTAAAGTTCAGCCTGACTTATGGTGTGTTTTCCAGATAGGACACATTCTATTCTGTCTCATACTGGAACTTAGTTTTACTCTCCTTGCTGCAAATGCTTAAAACGTATACTGTTATAATACACAACACTGACAAATCTGCACCTGGGCAGTAGCCCATAACAACCAATCAATGACTGCCATTTTATAGGCAGCTGCTTGGTTGAACAATGAAAGCAAACATTTGCTTGGTTGCCATGGGTTTCTGCCAGGTGGAGCTTTGTAAAGTGTTTAAAAAAGAGCCCCAAATGGGCTATACATATCTAGCTAAGCATACAGCCCCTTAAAGCCATTAAAGCAAACGCTGCATATCTAGGGAATCCTGTTTATATTATGATTTTCTAGAATGCTATTCTATAGAGAAAGAGAGAATTTATTTATGTCTATTAAAGAAAGCCAAATTAATTTGATCAAGAAATGTCATTAATATGCTACAGGCTTATTTATCCCTTGAGGTTATATGTTGAGGCTATAAGTTGACCTTCCACTGGATCAACAGAGAATGGGGTTTGCAAAACCTGAATCATTGTTTTTGGTTTTTTTTAACATAATCTTTTTTATTATTTTATACACAACATTCAGCATCAAATGATGACAAAAATCCATTGGGGGCCAAAAATAATGCTTAAACGCAATATAGAGTATTTTCTGTAGAAATGATAGAAAATGGTTAATTTGTTTTATGCAATACTTTTTTGTGTTTAAAAGAATTGAAGCTTTCCTTCCCATCAAATAATGAATGGTGTTAAATGATGCGTAGTTGTACTTGTCTAAATCCTTGTAGAGCTTTTTTATCTCTTCATTCTTGGCTAATTTGGAATTCAAAACAGAACAAAGAAAATACTGTCTCAGTTTTCTGGGAGCAATCAGTTTCTTTTGACATGGAACACTTTTAAGGCCTATTTTAATGTTTCTCTGAATGTTCTAACTTTGTCATCATTTTGCAGTCTGAGAACTGTAGCTGAAGCATGGTAGAACACACTGGGAGAACATCAGAAGCCTATATAATTATGGGCCTGTTATGCCATTCACAGAAAGGCTCTGCAGCCTGTTATCAACACCCGTCAGTGCACCAAAATAATCATTTACATTCATATGAGGCTATTCATCCAACAAGGCAAGAAATAATACAGCAATTTTCTCTCCAAAAATTACAGTCAATCACAATTTAATTCAGCAGCTCAATAGGTTACTGCAGTCTGGTCTTCTGATCAAAGTTGGTTGTCAAAATAGCAGTAAATATGGGAAAGTATACCCCAAAATATACAGGGTGATTAACTGGCTCCTGATAAATGTTACCATAGTGTGTGTCAATGTGATAGGGACCTTAGATTGTAAATTCACGGGGCAGGGAATGATGTATCTCTGTAAAACAATGAAGAATATGTCGGCTAAAAGAAAGACGTATGTTCATCATGTAACAACTAATGTTCATGACCTACATTTGAATGGTGGTGCTTACACTGTATATAAAGGAGAACTAAAGCTTAACTAAAGAAGTAGGCTGGGAAATTATGCATTGTTTATGAAATAATGAAGTTTATATTCACTATATCTCTCTCAGCATCTGTTTCTCTTCATTCTGTCTTCATGCAACAATTGGGTGTCAAATGAATTATCCAATATATCTTATAGGGGACTGCCTTTCCTAGCAGACATATTAGAGCTCACTTAAATAACTGATTCCAGTACAAACAAAATCTAACAAAATAACTGCCTTTTGCACAAGTCCTGCATGTAGAGACGTGATTTCTAGTGATTTTAATAGAGTGAGCTCTAATACATCTTCTAGGCAAAAAGAGCCCTCCTTTAATATATATTTGCTCATTCATCTGACACCCAACTCCTGAATGAAGACTGAGGAGAAACAGATGCTGACAGAGGAATAGTGAAGATAAACTTGATTATTTCAGAATTAGTACAGAATTTTTATTTGATTGTATTTAGAAGGTTTCTTATTTCACTATGCTGAAACTAATATGAAAATTTCATTTTTGCAATAGTTCCCCTTTAATAATCAGCCCTGTAGCATCAGCTTGTATTACAGGCCAACATCATTTTCTGCTTGATAATTTGCAATGACACCTAAGCTTAAGGGATCCTGTCATCGGAAAACATTTTTTTTTTCAAAACGCATCAGTTAATAGTGCTACTCCAGCAGAATTCTGCACTGATTTCTCAAAAGAGCAAACAGATTTTTTTATATTAAATTTTGAAATCTGACATGGTGATAGACATTTCGTCAATTTCCCAGCTGCCCCCAGTCATGTGACTTGTGCCTGCACTTTAGGAGAGAAATGCTTTCTGGCAGGCTGCTGTTTTTCCTTCTCAATGTAACTGAATGTGTCTCAGAGGGACATGGGTTTTTACTATTGAGTGCTGTTCTTAGATCTACCAGGCAGCTGTTATCTTGTGTTAGGGAGCTGTTGTCTGGTTACCTTCCCATTGTTCTTTTGTTTGGCTTCTGGGTGGGGGGGAAAGGGAGGGGGGTGATATCACTCTAACTTGCAGTACAGCAGTAAAGAGTGATTGAAGTTTATCAGAGTACAAGTCACATGACTTGGGGTAGCTGGGAAATTGACAATATGTCTAGCCCCATGTCAGATTTCAAAATTGAATATAAAAATCTGTGTGCTCTTTTGAGAAATGGATGTCAGTGCAGAATTCTGCTGGAGCAGCACTATTAACTGATGCGTTTTGAAAAAAAAATGTTTTCCGATGACAGGATCCCTTAAGCTTAGGTGTCATTGCAAATTATCAAGCAGAAAAATTAACTGATTCATTTTGAAAAAAATGTTTTTTCCCATGACAGTATCCCTTTAGCTTCTCAACAGCTGCTCAGAGCTCACTGAGCATGTGAGTGTCGCAGACACTTTCCAAGATGGTGACCCCCTGTGACAAGTTTGAATTCTTGGATCATTGCTTCTATTAAGAAGCTGAAACTTTAGGCTGGTGCAATGAGATCAGTATATAAAATGTGACATTTTAAGACAGTGATCCCCAACCAGTAGCTCGTTAGCAACATGTTGCTCACCAACCCCTTGGATGTTGCTCCCAATGGCCTCAAAGCAGGTTCTTGTTTTTGAATTTCCGGGCTTGGAAGCAAGTTTCAATTGCATAAAAACGAACTATACTGTCAAATACAGTCTCCTGTAGGCTGCCAGTCCACATAGGGGCTACCAAATGGCCAATCACCGCCCTTATTTGGCACCGCAAGGGACTTTTTCATGCTTATGTTGCTCCTCAACTCCTTATACATTTGAATGTGGCTCATGAGTAAAAAAGGTGTGGGATTCCTGTTTTAAGACATATTAATTCTTAGGGTTTAGTTCTCCTTTAATGAAAGAATTTACCTTCGACCCACACATTGTGAGGTTGATGAACTCCAATGGGTAACTAGTCATGAGAGTTAATGTGTTTTTTTTCATTGGTGCAATGCTATCCATATCCCCACATGGGCCCTTCCAGCAGCTGTGCTCTAACAGCTTTCTTGTACTTGATTATTGGTTCTCCTATCAACTCCTGCAGTCTTTCAACAGAAAACCACCCAGCCCAGCATTCATTCTGCAGAGTGGGTCACAGGTTAGAGAATAGAATAATCTTCCCCTCCAGTGATTTTGGTTCACATTGTCCTTTAGCAAGAAAGACTAAAATGTTGCCATGTGTGGTGCTGGCAACTAGGCCAGGTAACTGGGGACCAAAATTAACTAACAGCAGTGAGTGAGTGACTTCATGCTCACACTTTGTACAGAAACACCTCAATTTGTTGTTTTCTTGAAGGCATGGGGGTATATTTATCAAAGAGAGAAGCTAGAGATCGCCACAGTCCTCTAGAGTGAACTTCTGCCACTCTCCATTCATTTCTATGGGATTTTTAAAAGAGTATTTATCAAAAGGTGAAAGTTCATCCTTTGATGAATACGCCTTTCAAAATTCCATAGAAATGAATGAAGAGTGGTGAATTTTCACTCTAGAGGACTGTGGGATCTAACTTCACTTTTTGATAAATATACCCCTAAATCTCCACTGAGTATTGTGGATTTCACAGACATCTAGTGATGTTGTACAAGAACAATTTAATACCATTTATTCACAGGCCTGGATTTGTGGAAAGGCCACATAGGCCCGGGCTAGGGTGGCAGATTTCTAGCAGGGTGGCATCCCACCCGCATTGGTTCAGAAGCATTGGGGATTTACAGGAGATACAATAGTTTTTAAAATTTCCTGTGCACCAATCCCCAGTACTAAGGACCCGATGCTGAAAATTTGCTCATGTGCACAAAGGAAGGGGAGGGGATGATGAACAGCAGCAGGCCTAGGGGCGCCTGCTATGTAAATCTGGCCCTGATTGTGTATTTTATTATATTTTTTTTTTTTTATTATATTTTAATATATTCAATTATGTGGATACTAATTAGTGTCATTGTTGGAGGGGCACTTCAGTTGCAGTGCCTTGTTTTTAAGGATTAGGGCTGATTTTAGTTGTTGGCAGGCAGATTCAAACAATATTGCCTTTTGGTTTTTTTTTGCCTTTTTGTGGTTTATATGTTTCTACTAAACTGCATTCTTGCTGGGAATTTAAGACTCAATCAGACTCAACATTTTGAGAAAAAGATACACCAAAAGAATCCTGACAGCTGCCTGTCCATGTCTCATTAAGAAGTCAAAGATATAAATATGAAGTTGGCCCTCCATTTGCTTCTATAAGAAACTCTAATATTCTAATAAGGTTTTCAACTAGAGGTTGGAATGTAGTTGATGCGATTTGCTTCCATTCAGCCATTAGTGAGATATTGCACCAATGCTAAGCAGTCAATCTTGGCTCACAAGGGATTGTCCTAAATTGACCCATGAAAAACAGCCCCAGACCAGCAATTTTTAGAGTTGGCATCAGACAGGTAGAGTTCTCCTGGCAGTAGAGGTGAGGCATTGCACATGGTGATGTAAGGCTTCTGCACTGCTGCTAACCAATAAAAAAAACATGCACTCAACAAATACTTCTTGAGCTGATGTTACTATTACATAGAAATGGAACTTGGCAGTTAGTATTCCAACTGAGCGCATTTTATTTTAAAAGGTAATCGGTTTATTTTATAGCATTGCGTGACTTTTCATGATTAATTTATGTACAGCTGCCTTGTATCCCCTGAACTGAGCAACTGCGTTTATAATAGTCATGTCAAATACCTGCTATTGAAGGCATACGATTGTAAGCTACACAGTGAGAATAAACAGTACATCCTGAAACCCCACAATTCCCCACTGTATAGTTTTGTTTTCTTCTGTTGCTTACAGAGGGGACTTGGGGAAATATTTCATGCCATTTTCTTTCATTCAAAACCACAGCAGGTCAGTAACACATTTTTACTTTTTCTAAAACCTGACAGGTCTCCATTTGCCACTGTCAGTGCTATTGTCATGTTCATGTCGCAAAAGTAAATTTTCTCATTCTCTCAGTGCACAACATGACGCTTTGTGCTCATTGCATGACTATTATCCATGTTGTTTTTGAAAGATATGAGCATCAAAACAGTTCAAGTAACAACTTGTCCAGCTGTTGATGGAATTTGAACAGGGAAATTACCATAGCCAAACAGTACATATTCCTGCAGTGAATGTGAACACACTAATCTAAATTAGCTTCTCAATTACAGTTTTGCACCAGTTTACACAAAAAAACTATTTTTTACATTTTGCTTCATAAATACCCATTTCACTAGACACATTCCAGGATCAAATACGGAAACATAATTCGTAAAATGTGCAATGGCAGATTTGTCAATGCTTTTTTTATGTTGACATTTGTTAAAATATTGCACGCCAGGAAACATATTTGGTGAACAAAGGTGTGGCTTTAGTTGTGAGCCCAGAGTAGCAGAGAACTAAACTAGCCTTGATTCTACCCCCAACTACCTGATTAAAATCACATACCTAGTTTTAAATATTGCTTGGACGACAAACTTTAGAGAAAAAAAGACAACTAAAAGTTTATTATTCTGACTACATTTTTTTTCAAGGTAAGTCAGATTTGATGAGTTACTGATAGATTAATTTAACAAACCAAAATAGCCAAGGGTGAATTTAAACTTTTTTACTGTAATACTTTTGCTTACACTAGCACCTTGTATGTATTTGACCTGAGGCCACAATACATAAGGTATTACAATGCTACTCTTTTATATGGTATGCTACATAATAACATGTACTCACAACTCTGGATAGAAAAGTCCTTTTTTAGTATCTGTCCAAGTTCTAAATGGTTAGAGCTGCAATGGAGGCAAAATAGTTTAATATATTTATAGGACCATAATGAAATTTGTAAATGGGGATTATGCATAAGTAAAAAGAAAATTCACGTTTCTAAATATAATATAGTAAATGCAAAACAGTTTAATATATATTTTTTTGTATTAATTACTCTTATTACATTCCCAATTAATAGCTATTATAGCTTTCCAAAAAGCAGTTGTTGGTGTGCAACAAAAAATTAGATAAAAATTAGATTAATGGAAACATTTTAATGTATTATTAGATTTGTTTTCTGTGCATTTATAAGTAAGAGTCAAAATCACAAATCTTAAGCATTAAGGAAAGTTCAGCTTTCCTTAATGCTTAAGAAATGCTTTCTGTTGATCCCTATAGCATCTCAACAGGTTTTAGCTCACTTAATTTAACTGCTATTATTGTGAAATAGTCAAATCATTGTTCTTTTTCTTTCATTAAGTTTAAGCAAATTGTAGGACATTTCTTATACTAATAAGCTTTCATTTGTCAAAAAGTGATACAATTATAAATGCTTTTAGATTTTGTTCTTCAATTTTCTCAAGTTCAATCTCCTATTTTTGTTTTTTTCTTTCAGTTCTTCAATTATCTGAATAACAATGAAAAACGTCCAAGTTACACTTGAATTTTTCTTGGAACTTCAAAAATTTCAATGTTCTTATTACTGTCGAAAAGGGTAAGTTAGTCTTATAACTGGAACGTTACCAGTCAAAAAAATTAGATTATTTCAAATTGTTTAAAATATAATGTACTGTTGTCTTGACTGTGTGTTATCTCCAGAAACACAACTATTCTAGGGAAATACTCCATCATTGTTGTATTTGGCCCAATACAGAGTCCTCCACAAACGATTTAGCACAATACACACTGAGGGGCCCATTCACTAAGCTAGGGTGAATGAATAGAGGGAAAAAAACTCGAATTTCGAGTAGTGCTCCTCGACTATCGAATTGGCGTAAATTCGCCTGAGTAGAATGATTCGAATAGATCGAGCGAAAAAACGCTGTGACTATTCGCCCATTCGATAGTCGAAGTACTGTCTCTTTTAAAAATACTTTGACTGCCTACTTCTCCAGATTAAACCTACCGAATTGCTTTAAAAGCCTATGGGAAGTCCCATAGGCTTTTTTTCTAATTTTTTGATCGAATAAAAAGGCATTCGATCGATCATTCGATCGAATGAAAATCCTTCGATCGAATATTCGATCGTGCGACTATTCGACGGGCGAATATTCGCCCATTCGACTATTCGCCGGCTTGTAAATTTGCCCGAATTCCCTATTCGATTCTATTCCCCAGTCGAATTTCGAGGGATTTAACCCCTCGAAATTCGACCCTTGAGACATCTGCCCCTGAATCTGAACCATAACATGCTCATTACAATTTAGCCAAAATTGTATTATCTGTGTCAAAAAATCTATATTTTATTTGCTTAGAGCTTTAAAGTCATATTACATTTGGGGCATAGTTTATTAAAAATCGATTTGGGGGAAAAAACAAAAAAGCGCAAAATGCAAACCAAACAACATTATATTCTCAGGTGTGGTTTTTTTCACAGAAAAAGACTCGCACATAACAGGGAATCACGTAGTTTAATTCATTTTCAATGAGGCCAAAAACCTTGAATGTTTGAAATTAGGGATGCACTGAATTCAGGATTCAGTTCGGGATTCGCCCAGGTTTTGGCCTTTTTCAGCAGGATTCGGCCAAATCCTTCTGCCAGGCATATGCAAATTAGGATTCGGTTTCGGTTTGGTATTTGGCCGAATCTTTTGCGATTGATTTGGGGGTTCGGCGGAATCCAAAATAGTGGATTCGGTGCATTCCTAGTTGTAATAAAGTTGAAAAATAAATAATTTAATAAAGTTGTTCGCGACTATACCCAATGACTTCTATACAACCTTGCCAGCTTTTACTTGGCGAATTTTTTTTTTATGGTGACTTTTTACAGTTTTTTCTTTAAAAGCGTTGTTCACCTTTGAGATAACTTTTAGGGGCATATTTATCGAAGGTCGAAGTTGAAAAAACTTCGAATTCAAAAAGACCAATCGAATGGAGGTCTAAGTTTTTTTGGGGTCGAAGTGGGCCGAATTCGCCCTACTTCAAATCGTACGATCGTCCTGCGATTCAAAGTTTTTTTAACTTCGACCTTCGATCTCCCAAACTCCCCCAATTGCCTCCATATAGGTTGTAGGAGGTCCCCCATAGGCTAAAAAAGCACTCTGGCAGCTTTTAGGAGGCGAATGTTCGAAGTCGAAGTTTTAAAGAGACAGTACTTCAAAAAAATTCGACCTTCGAATTTCGAAGTTTTTTCAAATTCGAATCAGAGTATGACAATGCCCTAGTCGAAGTACACAAAAAATAGCTCGAAATTCTAAGTTTTTCACTTCGAAACTTCACTTTGACCTTTGATAAATCTGCCCCATAGTAAGATGCAGAGAGTGATATTCTGAGATAATTTGCAACTTGTTTTCATTTGTTATTGTTTGTGTTTTTTGAGTTATTTAGCTTTTAATTCAGCAGCTCTTCAATATGCATCTTAATCAATCTGGTAACTAGGGTCCAAATTACCCTAGCAACCATGCACTGATTTGAATAAGAGACTCGAATATGAATAGAAGAGAAGGCCTGAATAGAAGGATCAGTAATAAAAAGTAACAATAAGAATACATTTGTAGCCTTGCAGAGCATTTATTTTAATTAAAAGGGGACAGTGACCCCCATTTGAAAACTGCAAAGAATCAGAATAAAAAGAGAAATAACTATAAAACTATAAAAAATAAATAATGAAAACCAATAGAAAAGTTGCTTAGAATTGGCCGTTCTATAAAATAATAAAAGTTACCTTAAAGGTGAAACACTCCTTTAATAAATCCAGACTTTTCAAGATTTCAGAAAATACTTGTCACATTTTTTTGCCCCTCCATTGTTTTCTTACGGTTTTTTTGAATCAAGAAGAATACACCAACTCTTTAGTTTAGCTAAAAACCAGATTCATCCTAAAACAAAATCCTGCAATAAGTGCTAATCCTGGATTTGTTACATCCCTAACATATTCCATTTGATTAGCAGAAATTCTTAAAACATAGCATTTATTTTAGTTATTTATCATAATTAGTGATGGGCAAATCTGTTCTGTTTCTATTTGCCAAATTACACGCGAAACAGCAAAAACAGCGAAAATGTTGATACGCGCGACTATTTGGACACGCAAGAATTTTTTTGGCGGCAGATTTTTTTCACAGGCAAATTTTCTACGTAGTTTAGTGAAAACATTCACAGGGGGCGAAAAATGGAAATTCGCTGTGAATCCATGCCTGCCGAATTTATTCGCCCATCACTAATCATACGTTTATTTTGAATCATCTTCTCCAATTCAGTAATGTTGTGTCATTAAATGAATGTATTACATAGTCTTCAGAAAGAATATTAAATTGTCCATTCTGATTTCTGGATACTTCAAAATTAGTCAGATTAGTCTTTTCTACAGCTGTGACGATATTTGCTGAAACAATAATTTTTTCTACATAATTGTGCAACTTGTTTGACTTAATGATATATTTCGAATGTTATTAATATCAGAAACTTTTCTAGGTATTACAATATTGGGACATCAATTGAAATTCCAAAAAGGATCCCACATACAATTGAAGCAAGACTTTTCCATAGCAAAGGTATGCGTTTCCAATAATTATTTTTACTTAATTGTTTAATTATTAATTCTCCCCATGGTATTGAATCTCGATGCACTGAATTCATTATTTCTCTCTGTTATTGTTTTGTGAATTCTATGATTAAAGCTAAAACCCTCAATTTTGTCTGCATCAAGAAGCTATCACTCAAAGAAGCATAAATATAGATGGTATGGTTTTTGCCTCAAAAGGTTGGAAGCGACAGAAACATCCAAATAAGATAGGGACCTCTGCCATTGACTTATACACAACTTTGGCAGGTCTGAGATGGCAGATTTTTGGATCCAGATTTTTGCGAATTTCCCCGCGAAATTCGTGAAACTGCACCGGCGTCTCATTTTGGATGCATTTCGTGGCGGTTTTGCGAATCGTGGGAATTCGCAGCAAATTTGCGTCTGGCGAATAAATCCGCCCATCACTAGTCACTATATCTTTTAGTTAAAGGGATCCTGTCATCGGAAAACATGTTTTTTCAAAATGCATCAGTTAATAGTGCTACGCCAGCAGAATTCTGTAGTCAAATCCATTTCTCAAAAGAGCAAACAGATTTTTTTATATTCAATTTTGAAATCTGACATGGGGCTAGACATTTTGTCAATTTCCCAGCTGCCCCAGATCATGTGACGTGTGCCTGCACTTTAGGAGGGAAATGCTTTCTGGCAGGCTGCTGTTTTTCCTTCTCAATGTAACTGAATGTGTCTCAGTGGGACATGGGTTTTTACTATTGAGTGTTGTTCTTAGATCTACCAGGCAGCTGTTATCTTGTGTTAGGGAGCTGCTATCTGGTTACCTTCCCATTGCTCTATTGTTTGGCTGCTGGGGGGGGAAGGGAGGGGGTGATATCACTGCAACTTGCAGTACAGCAGTAAAGAGTGATTGTTTATCAGAGCACAAGTCACATGACTTGGGGCAGCTGGGAAATTGACAATATGTCTAGCCCCATGTCAGATTTCAAAATTGAATATAAAAAAATCTGTTTGCTCCTTTGAGAAATGGATTTCAGTGCAGAATTCTGCTGGAGTAGCACTATTAACTGATTCATTTTGAAAAAACATTTTTTTCCCATGACAGTATCCATTTAAAGTTAGTATCATGTCTATATCAAACTGCGGAGTGATATTTAGTTACATTTTATATTATATTTTATTATAGCTAATTTGGAATTTCCAGCTACTGTTAATGACGGCGTTTTTACCAGTAAGACATTTAAAATAAGTGACATGAAGCAAGATGTCTTCCTTGATGACTTTATGATATTTAAAATTAACATGCTGCTTAAAGAAAATGAGGTAAGTGTTAAAATATTATTCATTTTAGATCTACTATATTACCCGTCTACCACATCTTATTTATGTACTTTGTATTGTTGACAGATTGAAGATACCCTTAAAGCATTGGACTGCAAAATGTCTGTTGGCCTATATTTCATTCAAGTCGATGAACTGTAAGTACATATTGTGAATATTAACACATATCTTGAAATCATTTCATGTCTGTTAAATAATGGTGAATAGAGAAGTAACTATAACTCCTACTATTCCTCTGCTGTGTATGCCTTATTGCAAGGCTGCTTTACAGGTAAATACCCAGGGGAAATCTGTGGCTGATTCAGCCATCCTAGTGATAGACAGATGCATATCTGAGTATATTAAGCCTACACACATCAGGCCTGTGCAGGGCTTTCAGCCCCAGACCAGTGGGTAGTGATCCAGTTGGATTTTGTTTTTTGACTAACTGATGTCTGTAAAAGTAATGACTAGTGTTAGTGAAGCCCTGGAAACTCATTTATGAATGTTTAAGAAATTGATCAACTGTTTCTTTACCTTAACAGGCAAGAAGGTTTTTTGAAAATGGAACTAGTAAGACGTCATAATGTGACAATGCATTTCAACCTGCATAGAGGAATTCACAATCACCTGAATATAATGTTTGATTCATGCCACTGTTCCACTCAATCCATGATAGTTCATGGGTTGTTGGTTGTATTAGTCAAACCAACAATTAGTTAAGTATACACAATGTTACTGGCAAACAAATTCTGAGTAGATTCATTACTATTATGTATAAAGCACTACTGGTTAGACACAACGATGCATTGCTGCTTATCAGGGCAAAGTCACACAATATCGCTTACAAATATAGCACGTCACACTAGAGATATTTAATGAAATGAAACTCCCAGCAGCCCCTTGACAAAAAGGCTATGGGTTACACATCCTTGACATAGAAATTGCTAATTGGTTGGCTTGACAACAAGTAGGACCATGAGTAAATGAGCCAAGGCCACAGCCATCATTTGATAATAACTCGTCGGATTAGATATTTGTTTTGAACTGAAAATCCCAAAAATTCTTCCCTTATACATTCTTCTTTTGTCCTTGTTTATTTTTATTGAAAATAAAATAACTCTTATGGGTATTGTCCAAACAACAGTGTCTTCTTGTAGGCAGATGTTTATATCTGTCCTTTTCAATAGCATTCCAGACAAAAGCATGTGGTTTAAGAGTATCCTTCCAGTTCGGTGGACAAAAACTAAAATACAAAAATTGCAAAGTCTTGTATTTGCCAAAAAATGTAAAAAGTCGTTAGCGGATGTAAGTATACTTAAACCTATCTCCTGTATAAAGTCGATACATGAAATTAAAAAAACAAATGGCCCTCTTTATGTCTCTGCTATGTATATATATATATATAGATATATATATATATATATATATATATATATATATATATATATATATATAATTTATAGATAGATATATGTATCGCCAGAAGAGAGGGTCCGCACACTCAGCACTTATGACTTTTTCATAAGTCCTAAATGTGTGCGGACCCTCTCTTCTGGCTGTACTACAATTTTGGCTACTGCACCCAGGCACCATTGAACTTCTATACGAGAGTGCTGGTATCTCCCACATGAATATATATATATATATATATATATATATAAATGCACAAAAAAGATCCGCACTCACAGGTCTTATGAAAATTTTAGAACATTTATTACACGAGTCTAATAAATGTTCTAAAATTTTCATAAGACCTGTGAGTGCGGATCTTTTTTGTGCATTTACAGATTGGAATTTTTGATACTGCACCCAGGCGTTTGAAACTATGTATCGAGAGTGCTGGCTTCTTGGAGGACTATATATATATATATATATATATACACTCTGTACATGTTTTTCTAAAGAAGTTGATTTAAAATGTTTAGGTAGGCATATTACGTTGTTGCTTCATGGCTCTATGTGCTTCTCTATTTTAGGGTAATAGTTCTGTGATAAAAGACTGCTACTTACTACATGCGTACAGATTCCACTCCAAACTATGTTCCTGCTTGCTGCTTTCTTTTGATGGACTGTACAGCTATTACGATATGTCATCACAGTCACTCCCTAACTCTTTCAAGTTCCAACTTGGTATGTGGAATTTTTCTGTTTTATGTCCCCTTTGTCTCGTATTTTGCATTTTCAAAGTAATTCTTGGATTTGTCTTTCAGGGTAGAACTCTACGGGCGATTTTACCTGCAATACCGTCTGTTCCGATGTGATGAGACCATTCCGACTAATCACAGGCGTCATGTTGGATGCGCTGAATCTAACATAAGTAATACAAATGTCACACGTAGAAGCTGATTGCATCTGACGCGACATGACTGTTGGATGAAGACGAAACATGCAATGTTTGCATCCAGCAGTCATATTATCAGCTTCTACGTGTGACATTTGTATTACTTATATTAGATTAGGCGCATCCAACGTAATCCCTGTGATTAGTCAGAATGGAACATTATTATGGATTTCAATAGATCAAATTCTTTTCTTATACTTTTTCTAATTTGTGCTTTCTTTTTTCCTTTAGAAAAAATTCCTGATGTCAAAGATTAACTAAATTATGCGAGAAAGTTAAGGTACGTATTGCCACTTTTGATAAGAACGCATCATTCAAAAATAATGTTCTGGGGGGTGGTTTGCCTACCTCTGTTTTCTGTACAAAAGGTTGAACTTAATGGATGTGGTGTCCTTTTTTAAACTCAGTTACAATGACTATGAACTAGTTTCATAGAGTCGCTTTTATCTTCAATCAGTTCAAATGTAATGCTCTAGTTTTAGCTTTGCTAAGTTGCAGATGCACAAATTAATATATCCACTTCAACAGGGGTTTCTTTCCCACTCAGATAGCCTAAATATGTATTTACAATAAAGACACTTAACTATGAACTTATTTTTACCATAGGAGATAAAAGATTCTATATGTCTGACAGGACAAATAGATACTGACCTAAAAGGCTATGTAAAGACCTTTCCAGTTTGTCCATAAAATTTTGCAAGTTATGCGTAAAAAATAGACTCAAAGCCTGTGTTGAAGAAGAACACAAAAATATAAAGGTAAGCAGTAAACTGGTTCGAATTTGCTGGTTTTGTTACACAACATATATACAGAAATACAGTTAAGTGTTAGTTATGGCACATGATGAGATTTTAGCCAACCACCCAAAACCACAAACAACCAGTGTATGGCTCGTTTGTGTGTTTTGGCAAAATACTGAAATCACTAAGGGGGTTATTTACTAAACTCCAAATGCAAAAATCTCGAAAAATTTCTGATTTATTAGTATAAAATGTGATTTTTAAAAAAAATCACAAGTTTTTCGGAATTTATTATACCCCTAGAATGGAAATGTCAGAATCAGAAAATCCAGCATCTCAGACCTGTCGAGGTTGCATATAAGTCAATGGGAGAATTCCCAATGATTTTTTGATGTGCGCTGGGTTTCGTGCAAAAAGCATTAGAAATCAGAGTTTTCGGGTGAAAAATCTGAAAAAATTGCGAAAATCTGGTTTTTTTCACATTCGTTTTTCACTCAGTATACTGTTACACACATGCCCTGCACTGTTAAGAAGAGGACATCCTATCCACTGTGCTACAACTGCTTTTTCAATAAAAAAAAGGCTCTAATGTTGCCAGTTTCTTAAAAACATGTCTGTGATTTTTTACATTACCTCTGGTCGACTGGTATTGGAATCTTCTACTATAATATGTTACTTACAAACACAGGCACAACTAATAATAAAGCTGACCACCTACAGATAATATCTGGGTGCTTTGTATCTGACATTAAAATTAATAAACTATTTACTTAAGTGTGTCTTTATAGAGATAGTGGGATGGCTCAGATCCCTTTGGTTGATGTGGAAAGAGAGAAAGGATAAAATGATATATATGCTTATCGCGCGTCATTTTTGTCGCGCAAAGGGAAAACGAGCCGTAGGGGTGAATATTTTACACAGTTTCGTTAAAATTTTTGTCTCTGCAAAAGTGGAAGGTCGTTGCGAATCTGAATCTGTACATTGCAAACTGTTTTGCTCATCAGTTCTATAGAGGAATACATTTCTGCTATTTACCTCACCAAGTTATTTAATGGTGTAATGGTGTAATGGTGGAGGAAGTAGTCACAGGGGGGCATGGGGAACGAGGAATCTGCCTTCTCTATAGCTGTAAAGAACCCCTCCCTACGGAGGACGCAGGCATGTAGAAGATATCGTGGGGGATTTTGGGAAATGGGCCAGCTTGGAGCAGGCAGTTGGGCGGTTATGGATTGCTCTGTGCCCAGCCCCCCGCAAAAACCTTTGTAGGGGCTAGGCACCCAGCTGTCCATAATCACCCAACTGACTGCTCCCTGCTGGTCATTTCCCACACTAACAACAAGCAATGTTGTAGCATTAACAATTGGTTCACCTTAACAAATATCTATATGCAGTTTTAGGCTTTGCATGTCTTTCACAGGATTCAGTAACCAAATATATTTAAATTTACTTTATAGGAGCACGTTTTTGGTGAATCCTTCTTTTCTACGGAGCATCCCAAGAAGACAGCTCTAACATATCAAGAAAATATGTAAGTACAAACTTTCACAGTATTTACTTTGTTGCACACCCATATGTACAAACATAAACCAATTAGTACTGGTTAATATATTTTGACATTTAGATATATTTAGCAGTTTACATAAGGCACATATATAGCTTTAAGTATGGTGTAGGATCTGTTATACAGAAACCTATTGTCCAGAAAGCTCAGAAATACAGGAAAGCCATCTTCCATAGTCTCCATTTACTCAAATAATTTACAATTTTAAAAATAATTGATTCCTATCTGTAATAAAAAAAACCTGTACCTTGTATTTGATTCCAACTAAGATACAACTAATACTTATAGGGTTTAATTAAAGTTTAATATAATTGTATAGTAGACTAAAAGGGATACTGTCATGGGAACAAAAAATTTTTTCAAAATGAATCAGTTAATAGTGCTGCTCCAGCAGAATTCTGCACTGAAATCCATTTCTCAAAAGAGCAAACAGATTTTTTTTATATTCAATTTTGAAATCTGACATGGGGCTAGACATATTTTCAATTTCCCAGCTGCCCCAGGTCATGTGACTTGTGCTCTGATAAACTTCAGTCACTCTTTACTGCTGTAGTGCAAGTAAGAGTGATATCACCCCCTCCCTTTTCCCCCCCAGCAGCCCAACAAAAGAACAATAGGAAGGTAACCAGATAGCAGCTCCCTAACACAAGATAACAGCTGCCTGGTAGATCTAAGAACAACACTCAATAGTAAAAACCCATGTCCCACTGAGACACATTCAGTTACATTGAGAAGGAAAAACAGCAGCCTGCCAGAAAGCATTTCTCTCCTAAAGTGCAGGCACAAGTCACATGACTGGGGGCAGCTGGGAAATTGACAAAATGTCTAGCCCCATGTCAGATTTCAAAATTGAATATAAAAAAATCTGTTTGCTCTTTTGAGAAATGGATTTCAATGCAGAATTCTGCTGGAGTAGCACTAATAACTGATTCATTTTGAAAAAAACATGTTTTCCGATGACAGGATCCCTTTAAAGTGATACTGACATGTTCCTATAAAAATCATAGGAACATGTCCATATCTCGGAGCTGCTGCAGGCCAAATATTTTCAACAGAAAGCCCCCCCAGAGCCAACCCCAGCCCTACGAATCTTCGTTAACCCTACCCTCTGACACAGCTAACAGATCTTTCGCATTGCTTCAGTGATGCTGGGCTGGGGGCAGCTCTATCCTTCCATAGGCTAATTACAAATAAAAAAAAATACAAGATTCCTCTGCACTCAACCCATTATCAATATATTTAAGACATTTTGTGCATACTGCTACTGAAAAATGCCTTACCCTTTAAACAAAACAGGGATTGTTTGTCCATATATTGCAATATATTTAAGCTGGCCAACTACGTCAAAGTCATCCCATATCTGGCCAGTCCTATGCTTAATTTTCATCTGATTCATTAAGAATTCTATTGCTTCATTATACATTTTACAAAGGGACTCAGTTTTACCTGCAACTTACTAGCTGCTTTCAAAGTAAAACTCCCAAACTTGGCTGCCCTTTTATTAGACACCAGTGGGATCACCTGACTATAGTTGGGAAGGGTGGGAGATACAACATGGAGCTGGTCACTGCTCCTGTATAAACTATAACAAACAAGGGAAAGTTGTGCTCACCACTAATTTTTAAAACCATTAGGCAGGGGTGCAATGAGGCTGTGACCACAAAATACATACATTTATACATTTGTCTATATGTATATATGTCTATATGTATTTTGTGGTCACAGCCTCATTGCTTGATAAAAGGGTTGTCCCCGAAATGTTGCATGCCGCAATAACTAAATTTAAAGCAAGGGGTTCACCCTGCCAGCATTACTTGTGTGCAAGTGAACTTTTTTGTCTTGCATCCACATATCTAGCAATAGGAGGGATGACATTTTTCTTGAAAGAGAATCACTTGAGTTCAATGAAACTGCTTTCCCGAGTGTTTCAGTAACAATTTCAGTTATGGAAACAAAACATTGTGTGCAGCAAAACAAGATTGTTCTCATTTTTAAGATTTCTTGGAATCTGCAATATCCTAACCCGCAGTACTAATCACAGAATCACAGATAGTTCTTGAATTAACTTATATAACTTAGTATAAGGTATCTATATTTTACTTGTATATTTATTTTATAGAGCTTTGTTCAGAAGAGCTAAAAGATAAAAGAGTCTTGGCTACTACAAGTACTAAAAGTATAATGAAGAGACGTCTTCGAAGTACAGTAATGAGGGATCGTCATATGGAGCAACTTCCCAAAGTGACTCCTCGCGTTCTGTGAAATCGTTAACGCATAGGTAAGTAATTGGCCTGTGCCATAAATTGTTTATACAGACATGTTGCCCAATCTAAAAATGCATATACTTATATAATTATTTTTCTTCTTGTGTTAAGGTTTGATCAGGCCAAAGAAGAACTGAAAAACTTTTTATATTGATTCCTTTACAACAAATTTCCTCGTCTTGCCTACGATAATCTTAACTTGACCATGGTGTTAGAAGATAACAACCGTAAAGGGATTTCTGTGCTTTTCAACATGCAAGTTTTTGGTGGTAACTATTTATTTTTTCTTTTTAGCATTATCTTCCCCTCTAAGATATAAAGATACTGTATAAATCTTACTTGAATGTATTTAACCACAATGGAATTCTTTTTACCCTCGGTTACTACCTTCAGATAGTAACAACTTCATTTAAATTTGGACTTCTTGATGAAGGCTCAAAGTACCTGACGTATTTCGGAAACAATGCGTGTATTCATACAATGTAAAATCTTCCCATTGAACTGTATAAAAACTTGCAATCACACTTTTCAGCATATTTTTTCTTGAATCTGTCCCTTGAATTCCTGAGGTGTCTTGTACTTTATTGTCTTGTATACAAATATACTTATGTACTTATGATCAAAATAAACTGCCGCTAAATGAAAATATTTAGGATGAGCTATATATTGATGTAATGCAGTTCTGGTGTAAATAAGCAGCTTTCATACAAATGAAATGAGTTTGCTTTACATATACACTGATCTTTGCATTGTATTTCCTACAATTACATTTTTATACTTTATACTTTTATTTTTTTTTTACTTTTCTAATATCTACCTTGGGACAGAAATAAAGTTAGTAGATCAATCGTATAGATATGGATCTTACCTATCTACACATCTTTCCTTTGTTGATGTGTATATATATATATATATACATACATATATATATATATATATATATATATATATATATATATATATATATATATATATGTTCCAGAGTCGCACACAAATAAGTTAAAACGTAGCATTTATTGTCCCATCATAAAATCATGATACATAGAGATATACTCATCTATATGGAGCCATCACGCGACGTTTCGGGGGTCCCCTGCCCCCTTTCTCAAGCGTGTCCCCAGTGTGTATCACATAGAATCAGTGAAATATATATATATATATATATATGCGTGTGTGTGTGTGAGTGTTATTGGTCTAAATCTATTTTCTGGTTTGCTTGCAGAATGAAACTATTTCTGAATTTGACTCTCTGGCTGATATTCTTCTACATCAAATTGTTCAACTCATCCAAGACAACAAGCTGACAATATCCAGGATTAGGTAAAACATCCTATACTGTATATATAGATGCAGTTTTACATTTTTCTTTAGGGGACCATGACATTTATAATGGTGAGACCACAAAAAATTGAGGAAAAACTTAAAATCAGGGGATGTGAAATTGTGGTTTCACAGTATGTAAATCATAAATGGAAGTTTGCCAGTGATTTGATTTGTTTAAAATGTCAAAATAACAAATAAAATGCTGGTTTGCATGGAAAATACAGTATATAGCCAAAAGCTTCAAATGTCATATTATAAACACGCCTACTGAGGCACAAGAACCCAGGAGATACCTTGAAGCCTGTGTTAATTACAGGGGTCCCATTGTGGGCTGTATTAATACATGCAATGAACTTTTGCCATAATAATCACAAGCAGACATAATGTTGATGCAGATTAAATTTTAAGTATGACAACATGATTTTTGTGCTTACAGCCCACCCTCCCATTAATGACGGCAAGGTACATACACAGAAACAGCATTCATCACACATGAAAAGAACATTTGTGTTACATGTGTTATTATTATCCTTCATTGATAATGCCCTGAATTCACACAGATAATTCCCTCAGTTTGATACAGGATTCATTATCAGAAATTTTTATACAGATACTTAGACTATTGACCTGATTGTATGTTTTTTTGTGTAGGTTCTTTCAGAAAAATATAAGAACCAAACCAAGGGAACTCATCGCTTTGCGACACATAGATGATCGTCATGTAAAGATTCTTTGTGAATAAAACAAAGAATCCCAAGCTAAAGGAACAATTTGATCTTACTCAAGTATCCTCCAAAGTCCACACCAATTCTAGAAAATGGCTTTCATTGAGATTTCTGGGGTTCCCACTAATGTACCAAAGTTGAGTGGGAAGCCACATGTTACTTTAAATGAAGTAACACATCTGATTGTTTTTGTGCATGGTCTTGGAGGTAAGAACTTTTTTCTCTTTTCATTGTATTTGGAAAGTGCCATACTAATTTGGTAATAACACCATTTTTGTTCCCTAGGTTCTTTATATGATCTTCTAAAAGTAAAGCAATATATCACCGCTGGACTGCCTTGCATGAATATAGCATGTTTAATGTCTAAGATTAACGAGGTATGTAGGCAGCAGCATGTGTACAATACATCTAAGTCTGAGTGTGAAATTGTTCTGTTATACAAGCAAAATAAGTTCTTCACAACATTACATCCGTCTCAGGTTAAATTGTAGTAGGTATGGGAATTTATATCCAGAATGCTCAGGCCTGGGGTTTTCTGGATAAGAGATCTTTTCATAATTTGGATCTCCATACTTCAAGTCTACTAAACAATCATTTAAACATTAAACCCAATGGGGTTGTCTTTCATTTAATAAGAATTTATTATATCTGAGTTTGGATTAATTGCAAGACATTTTTTCATTACTTCAAGAAAAAAGGAAATCATTTTTAAAAATTTGGATTATTTGGATAAAATGGAATCTGCGGGAGATGGCCGTTCCGTATATTGGAGCTTTCTGGATAACGGGTTTCCAGACAACAGATCCTATACCTGTGATATGAAATGCTGATAATATGATACCAGCTATTGGAAAGGCTATAACCTGTTTATTTTGAGTATAAACAGAAATTGCCATACAAAGAATAGTTAATTGCCGATAAATGGTAACACATATATTAAGATACATATTGGTATCCTTAAAGGGATACTGTCATGGGAAAACATGTTTTTTTCAAAACGCATCAGTTAAGAACGACTTCTCTTTGAAATTATACGTGCTATCGAACAAGAACATCTAAATTTTTCCAAGATCAGGTAAAGGCATGTGTGTGTGTGTGTGGCAGTGTATAAAAAGGATTACTGATAATGATTTATATAATTAACATGCAGACTCTGATTGCACTGCTATTGTCAAGATCAGTGATAATACAGTGGCAGATAATGAGACAGTATTCCACAGTAATATGTATGCATTTAAAAGGACAAAGAAAGCTTTAGTAATTGGGGAGTGCCAATGTGTTAGGAACCTCAGCAGTGAGTCAATCTCCAAATATAGTCGCCAGCAAAGTGCTGCACCTCCAACTTATTTACCTTCCCCAATAGCCCAAACACCTTGGAAACGTAATCTCTACTGACCATTAATCTGCTTGAGGGAAAAACACAAAGGAATTCAGTGGGGGGTCCTAATATTGGCATAATTGTTCTGTATTTATGAATTCTGTTTTCCTCCCACAGTTTTGTAGGATTTTCCTTAGGAAATCTTATAATACGCTCGCTTCTCTGGAGACCTGGATTTCAATACTACCTTAGCAAGCTGCACAACTATCTTTCCTTAGCTGGCCCACATCTGGGAGACCTCTACAACAGCAGCACTCTGGTTAATATAGGTAAGTCTTACTGATTAGACCGTTTTATTCATTTATTTTTTTTAACTAATACTTCAAACTCATAGTACCAACTTTATCTTTTTATCTGATGCTGAAGTTATTTTACCCACAAATTTTCAAATCTTTTGCATTTTCTGTATGTCTCTGTATAACTATTCATTTACTTCATAGTTCAATTAACAACCCTAATCTTTATCTAAAATGGGTTACACAGTATAATGAGTCCAATAAGCCACAGAAAAAAAATCTGCTTGTTTTCATTGTTCTAATTTCCATGGATTTGTATAAATAATCGCCGCTTTATATTAGCAGATCAGGGTCAGCATGCATCGTTACTATGTATTATTTTACATCTCTTAACTATATCATATAAATATATATAACACCTATTTCAATTAAATTCATTCATTTCCTATGTCATAGGTCTATTGTTTCAACATTGAATGCAAGGATCAGGATCCCTTTCACAGATTGCAGGCAAAGATCACAGTGACCCAAGACAAACAATAAAGAGAGATATGCAACAGGGCAAAACAATTCCAGAAAAAAAAGAATAGAAATTTGCTATAATTGCTTTACTTTTTATTTAATACCGACTGCATGCTACTTGGTATCTTATGAAATTTGCAGCATTTTAAGATTTTTTTGTGGCTTATATTTGGTCAGGACTTGCAGTATTTAAGCAACACACAGCAATCTTGCCTACTTAACGAGGTGGTTCACCTTTTAGTTAACTCGTAGGGGCAGATTTACTAAGCTCGAGTGAATAATTAGAATGGAAAAATATTCTAATTTCAAAGTATTTTTTTTGGGTACTTCCACCATAGAATTGGTCAAATTCAATCTAATTCGATCGAATCGAATGATTCGAACGATTCGAAGAAAAAATCATTCGACTATTTGACCATTCGATAATCGAAGTACTGTCTCTTTATAAAATACTTCGACTTCATTCTTTGCCACTTTAAACCTACCAAGGTGCAATGTTAGCCTATGGGGACCTTCCCCAGCACTTTTCTACGTTTTTTTTGGTCGAATAAAAATCGTTCGATCGATCGCTTAAAATCGTTTGAATCGTTCAATCGAACGATTTTTATTTGATCGTTCGATCGAAGCTTTTGCGCTAAAATCCTTCGAATACGGTATTCGAAGGATTTTACTTTGAGGGTCGAATTCAAGGGTTTTTTAACCCTCGAAATTCGACCCTTGATAAATCTGCCCCTAAGTGTGTTATAGAATGCCCAAGTCTAAGCAACTGTTCAATTGGTCTTCATTTTTTTATATAGTTTTTTAATTATTTGCCTTCTTCTTCTGACTCTTCTTCTTATTTGTCTTCTTCTTCTGACTCTTCCCAGCTTTTAAATGGGGGCCACTGACCCGTCTAAAAACAAATGCTTTATAAAGCTACATATGTATTGTTATTATTATTATCTATTATCTTTCTATCTAAGCCTCTCCTATTTATACTCCAGTCTCTTATTGAAATCAATGCATGCTTGCTAGGGTGATTAGACCCTAGCAACCAGATTGCTGAAATTGCAAACTGGAGAGATGCTGAATTAAAAGTTAAAGGGATACTGTCATGGGAAAAAAAATTTTGAAAGTGAATCAGTTAATAGTGCTGCTCCAGCAGAATTCTGCACTGAAATTGCAAACAGAGCAAACAGATTATTTTATATTCAATTTTGAAATCTGACATGGGGCTAGACATATTGTCAATTTCCCAGCTGCCCCAGGTCATGTGACTTGTGCTCTGATAAACTTCAGTCACTCTTTACTGCTGTACTGCAAGTTGGAGTGATATCACCCCCTCCCATTCCCCCCCCAGCAGCCAAACAAAAGAACAATGGGAAGGTAACCAGATAACAGCTTCCTAACACAAGATAACCGCTGCCTGGTAGATCTAAGAACAACACTCAATAGTAAAAACCCATGTCTCACTGAGACACATTTCCTTACATATGGCACCTAAACTATACTGTGGGCACATGTGTAGGGCAATATAACAACTCTATATCATTTTATTAAGGTTCCCTGGCCTTGTGTAGTGTAATGTATTTGCTGCAGCATTTATGGCCATTGTACTTTAACTGCACACCGTATGCTAATTAGCCAACGCTAGCGTAACTTCGAACTGCTGAGCGTAATTTCTCCAGCGTTCAGTAGCCTGTGCGCAACTTCGGATCTTCATGAATTAGCGTTGTCCAGGCGAATTTACGCCTGGTGAAGTGTTGAGATGTGCTTGAAGCCAGCGCTGGCGAATTTTCGCCGGTTAGTGAATTTGCCCCAGGGAGAGAGGGGACCGGACATAGGGTAGGTGCAAAGCTGGGGGGGAGCCAGGCACGTGCCTACTCTCCTACCCCTGGTTCTGGCCCTGGTGAGAACACACATATTTCTGTACATAATGCAAAGTCTAGCGTTTCTTCAACAAAATCCAAGCGTATGTTTGTGTCAGAGCCAACACAATGGTTCTAAAGAAGGAGGATATTGCTCGTGGTAGGGGCTGAAATCGAATCGTGGATTTCAGCAGGCTGATTCCAGACCCATGTGGCTCTAGCCTTGGACATATTTTCTGTTGTGTACAGTGTTGCGTCCTGGCGGAATATATGATAATGTTAATTCATTGTGATTTTTGGTTATTTCAGTTGATTCGTCCAGTCCTCATCATTTTCAGTGACATGCCTTCAACTAAACACGTTAACCAAGATATTGGCAACAGGGCCTTTAGTAGTTTTATACGTGGCCCTACATTTGGTGGGATATTAACCAAACATCACTAATTTCCTAGTGATCTAATCTACATAATGCCGTGCAAACCTCACAACTTCCTTATTCGCTTTCAGGGGTAACTTACAATGCCCCTCGTAATGTGCAATGGCTTGTCTTACATTGTTTCAAAAGACTGAACTACCAGGACAGAGAACAGAAAGGGACACACACTGCTTTCATTTTTCCTTTGCATCTATAATTACACACTGCTTTCAATAGCAATACATATACTGTACAAATAACTTAAAACCCATAGAACATTTGCAAAGTTGCGTAGAATTGCGGGGTTTTTTTATAACGCAAAAATATTTTTTGGGTTAACATTCCCATTAAGTTTGTAGACCCATTGAATATGCATTCTCTCTTTTTTTAATGGTTCTATTCTATCAAGTTTTCTAGATTATATTTTTTAAATAAATAAGCAAAGATTTGAGTTCATTTGAATTTAAAAACAAAAACTCTAAAACCGTAAAATAGGCATATTTACATTTTGATAACTAGGGCTCCAAGTGACGAATACAAAAATGAGCTTTATAATAATAATTTTACAAACCTGCATGGCATGTGTATAGCAGAATACATAGGGGCTGATTCACTATGGGTCGAATATCGAGGGTTAATTAACCCTCGATATTCGACTAGGAATTGAAATCCTTCGACTTCGAATATCGAAGTCGAAGGATTTAGCGCAAATGCTACGATCGTACGATCGAAGGATAATTCCTTTAATTCGAACGATTCGAAGGATTTAAATACAACGATCGAAGGAATATCCTTCGATCAAAAAAAGTTAGGCAAGCCTATGGAGACCTTCCCCATAGGCTAACATTGACTTCGGTAGCTTTTAGCTGCCAAAGTAGGGGGTTCGAAGTTTTTTTTTAAAGAGACAGTATTCGACTATCGAATGGTCGAACGATTTTTAGTTCGAATCCTTCGATTCGTAGTCGTAGTCGAAGGTCGAAGTAGCCCATTCGATGGTCGAAGTAGCCCAAAAAATACTTCGAAATTCGAAGTTTTTTTACTTCGAATCCTTCACTCGAATTTAGTGAATCGGCCCCTTAGTATTGACTGGCGCACACACTTTTACTTCTTGATAGTGTCTTAATAAAAAGGAAAGCTCCCTTCAAAATCACCCAGAAATATAATTCATGTACAAATGGCCATAAGTTCAGCACTGTTTTTGCGCCATTCAAGCAATGGATTAAGTTACGTTTTTTCTCATAAAACAGAAATTTGTCCCAAGGCCCATTATTCATAGAAATTAAAAAATGTATTCAGTAAAGATATACAGGGGAATGTAATAAAAGTCTGTAACGAAAAATATTTACAATGGAAAAAATTATGCCTTTGTGCGAACAAATTTTGCTTTGCGCGAATGTAATATAGCTTTTGCGAACCCGGAAACTGTTTATCGACCACTTCCGACAGTGGAAGACCGTTTGCGAATTTTATAGTTTGCGCCAATGCGCAGTAAATGTAATAAAACTTCTTACTGAAAAAGTCGTTATGTGTGCTCCAAAAGATTACGACACCTTCAAGCACTTCTTAAGAGTGCCCAATTAAAATTCGCAATGCACAATTAAAATTTGCAATGCAATAACAGTTTAAGGAACAATATTACATTGCGAGGTGTGGATTTTTATTCTTATTGGTGCGAATTGTTTTTCTCTTTGCGACTTTAATTACAGTCCCCCCCATAGTCATAAAAATCTTTTAGTACATACTGACCCCATATGTTCCACCTTTACGCGTTTCGTACCCTCTGGTCCTTATTCATAGGTAGTTATGATACATATGATTAAGTACCGGTGGGTACGAAACGTGTAAGATGGAACATATAGGGTCAGTATGTACAAAAAGATTTTTATGACTATATGTTTACTGAATAAATTTTGTTTATATGTTTATTGAAACAAATTTTCGTTTTAGGATTTACTAATGGCGTCCAGGGATCCCATGCGGTCTGTTCTGTCGCCAGCGTCAGAATAGATGCAGTGTCATGACGACAACGTCTTAATGTCATCACGTCGGTTTTGGCGCCAAAAGAGGCCTATTTAAGACACCAGGACACTACAGACTTTGCTCAAATATAGGTTCTTCTTATTGAGTTCCTGGGTGTGATTTATTTTTTTATGGTACTAGACATATGTTCTATTGCAATAACTGGGAAAACTTAAAATGTTTATAGCAGCCAGGTGATTAGAAATTATTCTTGTGAGTGTGAGTTCTCCCCAGTCTTGCTTAGGGCTTCCTCTTCGTAATTGTCTGTACGGTACAGTATTCCTTGTTCTTATAACTAATAACGCATACTGTGTAGCATTAAACCTAGCCAAAACAGTCATGTAGCCTCTGGCTCTGTGTGTTACCGTTAAAACAATGTTTTATTTCACATAGTATCTGGCAACCGGCATTCTGTAATGAAACACATTTCTCCATATGTCCAAGAGAAAATGAGAATGTTGGATGGTGCTAATAATACAGCAGACAGAAATACACAGAAAAAAACACAGAAAAGCTTTACACGTTCAGCAAAAAAGATAAGACATGAGTACATTTTTTTTTAAAGTTCAAGGCTTCCTGAAGGGTATAGTGTCCTATTTCCATTACAGTATATATGAAATGTAAAATTCAATTCAGTCGACTATATTGTGCTAATACATGAATACACAGAAGATATTGGGGGAATAGGGGATTGGTAGCTTTTCACAATGGAGCTGGTTGGGGTGGGTATATTTTACATTACGACTTTAAGAAGAAGAGCTGAACTGGATGGGATCAGATGTTCTTACTCTATGTTTCCAAGTGTATGGATTACCGTTTTACTTTATTATTAAGTCTTGGATAGCTTACATAACACAATCAGATACGAGCACTCACTAAAAATCAAGTTAATGGTCATTGATTTTTTTTTTTAGTTTTGGTACAAACAATCTTGTGTCCTTTGCTTGAGTTTCAATGTTGTCACAAAGATGATTTGTCTGCAGTGCGGATTTAACATCAGAATTTGATTGAACAAAGGGCAGACAAATTAAGAGGTAATAAAAAGGAGATGCACCACTACAGAGAGATGGTGTTCTGTGACCAATGTTCGCTCTAAGCTGTGTGAGTAGTGATGGGCGAATAAATTCGCCAGGCATGAATTCGAGGTGAATTCCCGTGTTTCGCCGCCTGTAAAGATTTCGCCGCGAATAAAAGGCTTGAATCGCTCGATTTTGCGTGAAAACGTCCGAATGAATTTCACTCATTTTTAGTGAAAACATCTGAATTTCACAAATTTTTCGTGAACTTTCCGTTTTCAATATTCTTCGCCGTTTCATGAATTTTGCGGGAAATTCACGCATTTTCCGGCGAATCGAAACGCGAAAGATTCACCCATCACTATGTGTGAGTGCACACACAAATTTTGAGGCCAGTGCAGACAAATTGTGGTGAGCACAAAGGAATTTGTGTGAAACATACTGTATATTCATATATTCTGACCGTCACACACAGTTCTAAAAAATGCTCACACAAGTATAAAATGTGCACACATAGCTGAGAAGGGAACATTGTATGTGACTAAGAGGGGCAGAGACCAGGCTGTGAAAAAAGAGGTGGGTGTTTTTTTGCAAACAAATGGTTGGGGCATTTGCAAACATTGTCCCTGGGCTTGTGTTGTCTAGATTTGCCACTGTGATCAAATGATAAAAAAATTATAATGCCCCTCCCTTTTGCCAATAAACACATGTAGTTGAGTTTCCATACTGCAGGTACCCCCTCCTTACACACAGGTACTCCCCTAACCCCCACTTCTCCCACTAGTTTTGATTGTTGTTATGGCGGTGGATGGGAGATTCATTTTTTTATAGTCTAATTTTTTAAAATATACTAGCAAATGTAGTTTTAAAAAAAAAAAATGGCCTGTGTGCATAGATGATCACTTAATGAGCACTATTGTTGCTAGCAATGCTTTCATAATGGACATAGTATTCCCCCTCCACCCAACATTTCACAATGCTCAGTGTGACCACCCCTAGAATTCAAGACAGACACAGTGTGCTCTCTCCAGCATTTTTTAAGAGGACACCGCACAACCCCTCCCCCCAGCATTTCATTTCAAAAACTACTGTTATCCCCAACCGGAATGCGGGCTCTATTGGCCCACACCTTTGGTTGGGGATAACATTTTTACCCAACATGTGCCAGAGGGATAGTGTAAGGGGGTAGAGAAATAATATTTTTATTTTATGTAAATAGGTATTTCTGCTCATTCTAGAGCAGATTTTCCTCTTTGGCACTTCCTAGGGAGGCTATATAAGGGTAAAACCAATAGACCACTTTGTGGCTTATGTCAAGAAGAAAGATGGAATGATATTAGGCGTGCCTAAGGTCAGCCATCTCTGAAAGGTACTGAGGCAACACAAGTACCTAGGTTAGCACGTTATAGGGGCAAATTCAATAACCTCCAGAAATTTGCCAGGGACGGCTTTGCTCACATCGCCACACTTCCAGGGGTGCTTCGCCAATGAGGCAAGTTGAGGCTGTAGCCTCAGGCGGCAGCGCCCCACTCGGTACCAGGGGCAGCAAAAATGCTGCTCCTGGTACTTTAAGAGCGAATTTCCGGGGTTGGGGGTGGCAGCAGCTCAGGCGGCGGAGGGGCCAGGATTGCCCATGCACACTTCGCCAGGCGAAAATTCGCCAGGACCACGCTAATTCACTAAAATGCGAAGTTGCGTCCAGGGCGCCGAGCGAGTTCGCTAGAGTTAATTCGGCAAGCAAAGGGGAAGTTGGGAAGTTAAAGTTGAATGGTCGTATATGTTGCAGCAAATACATTACACTACACAAGCCCAGGGAACCTTAATAAAATAAAAGAGTTGGTATATTGCCCTACACATGAGCCCAGTGTATAGTTTATGTGCCATATGTTAGGAATGTAGGGGGGAAGCCGGGTACCCTAAAAAAAAAATCTACGAGCTTTTGCAGCCTATCACCCTGAAAAACTGAAAAGTCACCAGCGTTTTTTGGGACTTAAAGAAAAAGTTCAAATTTTTTTTTGAGTAAGTCCTATCTACTCTATTGCACTTCGCCTGCTCTGAGGTGGCGCAAGAGGTAGCGTTCATTAAAATCCGCATCTTAGTGAATTTGCGTAGTTATGTCCATTCGCCAGAGCGAAAATTCGCCTGGCGTTAGAGGGCGAAGTAGCGCTACAGTCTATCTCATTCGTTAGCAAATTTTCACCAGCATTAACCACTTCGCTCTTTAGTAAATTTGCCCCATAGACTCATTTTGTGGAGCTTACTGTAGGTGGTGAGAGATAGTGAGAGGCAAGTTAGCTAAGCAGCTGAGGCTTCAATGAGGAGTAAATAAGGGGCCCGAAACACTGGTAGTACCTCGCTAGTCAGGAAACCAGAGGATAGGGAGCTAGGACTACATAGGTCTTACCCCACAGAGGGTACCTACAATGTAAGCTATGTCCTGTGCTAGATCATGGTAATCCTAGGACTGTTTTGATATGTTAATATTGGAACTTGTATAAGCTACTATGACTGGAGAAGCTGTGTGACTGTGAATAAAGCGGTGACTGTTTATGTGCAAGAATATGTGGACCTCCAGTTTATTCCCATTTAAGTTTTTAACTACAAGTCTCCTATCCCTTGTATCATGGTACGGCTTCATTTGGCCCTTTACTATAAACTTTTTTTTTCACTCAGTTTGGGAACGTTTGCATTATTATATTTTGGTTCATTTTTTTTTTAAACATTTTATCGAGAATTATTAGTGTTACAAAATGAGATAGGTATAAACAATCTTTAAGATTGCAATACTATGCATCAATAATGTACATATCAATTAAACATTGGGCATTGAAGTATTATTCATTTGTCTTCCATTCTTGTGATATGCTCTGAAATTAAGGGTTTTGTGAGGTGATATGCCATTTTTTTTATAAATGCTCTGTTGCTTAGAAGGTGTGTAGTACCAGCATGTTACCAATCTGTTTCTCTTCCCACTGGATATTTAGTTCTCTAGACCAAGTATTAATATATTTTACCAATGCCCCTTTGGTTGGTAATTGGAACAATTTGTATAGAGTGGAGATACCATGCTTTGGGGAGTCTTGGGATGTACACAGGGTCTCAAAGGAGATGAGGTCATGTCCCAATGTTTGTGTACCCCCCAGGCTATGAAAGAATTGAGCAATTTGGGCAAATTTTAGGTGGTCTTTTGGTTTAAATGGTTTTAGTTTATGTAGGTTTTCTTTCGTTATTAATAATTTATTTTCCATAAAATGGTATAGTTGTAGATTCCCTTCTATTTGCCATAGAAGTCAATGGAAACTGCGCTGATCCTATTGGACTTTTTTTGTAGACTTTTTGGTTTTCTAATGTTTTTTTCTGCTAGTAATTATCTGAAAGACTCAAATTTCTAGAGATTTTAGAGATACTACTATTTTTACTGCACTTTTTTTTCCGTTTGTGCTTTTTATATTCGGATCTTTTAAAGGAAATCTATACGCCCAAAAAACACTTTAGCAACAGATAGTTTACATCATATTAAGTGGCATATTAAAGGATATTACCAAACTGGAATATATATTTAAGTTAATATTGCCCTTTTACATCTCTTGCTTTGATCCACCATTTTGTGATGGTCTGTGTGCTGTCTCAGAGATCAGCTGACCAGAAATACGACAAAAGAAATGTGTTTCTTTTTAACGAAAAAAAACCCACCAAGACAGTTTTAACTTTTAATTCGCAAAGCTTTTATTAAGAAATTACTTACCGATTCTCTGCATGCGCTCTTCTTCAGAAACGCGACAGGGCCATGATCCATCGTGCGGCACTCTATTTTTCCTCCCTGGCTATCTCCTATAGAAGGCAGGGAGGAGAAATCGAGCGTCGCACAATGGATCGTCGCCTTGTTGCCGTTTTTGAAGAGGAGCGCATGCAGAGAATCGGTACCGGTAAGTAATTTCTTAATATAAGCTTTGCGAATTAAAAGTTAAAATTGTCTTGGTGTTTTTTTTTCGTTAAAAAGAAACTAATTAAAAAAAAAAAGAAAAATTTATGTTGTTGTTCTTTTAATTGGCTCATGTGACCTAACAAGTATGGTTTGTTGGTATGTTTGTGTGCACAGTGAAACATACGATGCCAGGGGGCGGCCCTTATTTTTTAAAATGGCCCAATGGCACATACTACTAGAAAAGTATATTATTATGAAAATGATTTATTTACATGAAGCAGGATTTTACATATGAGCTGTTTTATGCAATATCTTTTTATAGAGACCTACATTTTTGGGGGCATAGTTTTCCTTTAATAAATTTCACTGCATTCATGATGTTAGAGAAATAGAGTTGAATTGTGGTTTCAAAAAGCTCAAATACCGCTAAAATTCGACCTTTAATAAATGGGAATCCCATGTTATGCAGCTCTAGAATCTCACAGCGTTTGGTGGCAAGGCTTTATGGTAATTATATCAGGACTGTTTCAAATACATAATCCTTGTAGTCTAGCCTGTGTTGATCTAGCATCCAATGAATTTTTCTTTCTTTCCCCATATACTGTATAAGATTGACATAAAATATGCAACATAATCAGATGTCTAGAAAGTTCAGCATCAGCAGCACAGGCTTCTAATAATTAGTAAGCCTACTAGCCACACTGCTGCCAGCCTTGATTACCAGCAGACTTAAATCTATTAATAAAAGCAACAGAAACGTGCTTGACTGTTAATGGAACAAACTGAGTGCAGTTGGGGAATGCTTGGTGGAAGCAGGGATCCAATCTGCAGTCATTACAGAGGCTTGGTTTTAACCCCGCCTCCAGTCATGGGCTTGAAAGGCTCAATTATAACAGTGTGACTCATTCAGGTCACTTGCTGCTGCACTTCATTTTAACTAGAAGGGGCATACTTTTTCATTTTCGAAAATATAAGTGTTAAATCAAACGGCTCAAAGGTCGAGCCACAGTAGTGAATAAATCATAAATACCAGTCACAGATCCATAATTAACTGCTCCAGAGAGTAGAAAGGTAAAAGCATAATATATTGGCAAACTGTTAACAGAAACATGCGGTGCAGCAGTCACGTAACGTAGTGAGAATGCCCTTCAATGTGGAAGCATGCGTTTTATAGCCCAGCAGTTAAATGGAAAGTTCAAAACAAATCATATTGTACTGAATGGATAAAAATCGCTTGAGAGCTACAAAACTGCAGCATAATACTGTGCCAAATAGGACTCTGGTCATTTCCATACAGCACACTGTGAAATGAATGTGAAAGCACAGATCTAACCCGACACGTTTTCCTTTGTTATAGCAAAAAAAACGCTGGCAAGCCTTATTCAGTCTACTGAGAACATTTGGTATCAGCACTGACTGCTCTATGGGGTAAATTTACTAAAGGGGGAGATTTTCGCTTCGGGAAACTTTGTCATATTTGTGCAACCTCATAATATATAAATACGTATATTTGTCAAAATGTGAACTTTCGTCTTGGCAAATGAACGCCGGTGTACTTTCTCCAGTAAAACTTCATCAGCTCGAACCTTTCTAAGTGATTTTTTTCTAGTATAACTTTCTTCCTAGTGAAACTTTGTTAACATACAGGTCATATATAAGTCTTTATTAGAGATGTTGGTGAAATTACTGGAAGTGGCCACTAATTATTAAAAATGTCCAAGGAAGCAAAATTAAGACAAAAGAGATCCTCTATTGTCCTAGACATGAGCCCACTCTAAAACAAATGTGGCATGAGTTTTACATTTTCGCCGGCGGAAGGATGGGGAAGGCAGATTAGTCGCTGCGAAGAAGGAGATTTGTCGCCTGGCGACTAATCTCCCCGAATCTGCCCGCGTGGCCAGACCCTTAAATGGATAAAATAAAAGCGTTAACATATATTTAACAGTTACAACTTGTAAACATAATCCCACCTTAAAATATGAAAAAAACCCACCAGTGTTTTGTCTTTTTTATCATACAGGATATGATGTCACTGACTGAATAATGTTGAGGATGTAACTTCATCTTATCAATGGAGACTCTTGCTAGAAAGGGTTAATGTATTAGAAACATTGCAGTTTCATCAATTTGTGCAGTAACGATTGTTCGCCTGAGCAAAAATTTGCCTGGTTAAACTTCTCTAGTGCTGAGCTTTTTGTTTATTGAATTGTCCGATTCACCTTTTAGTAAATTGCTGATGTCCCTGCAATTGTCGTTTAGGCAAATTTTCGATAAAAACACCCACTTCACCCTTTAGTAAATCTACCCCTATGTCTTGCTGGTAAAAATACAAAACTTTTTTTTTTGAATATGCTTTGAAGTATTGATATTACTCTATTTTACTTTTAGTTTCCTCTATAGATTTCTTAATGCAAATATTAAAGGTGATCTAAACCTGAAAAAAAAATAATTGATGCAAAGTCAGAGTGGTCCCCTGAACGCTTTTGTGGTTATGTTCATTCTTGATTTTTAGTGGTTTCTAAAATATTAGCAGTTTTACACTGCCGAATTGAGCTAACCAATTGTATCAAATATATAAAAATAAAGGCAAATGGAAGTGGCGTGCACAGTAGCACTGAACTGTTTTTCTTTAGTGTACAGGGAAAGGTTGCACATCAGCGATGCATTGCTTTAGTGATTATCTTGATATTCAATGAATTTTTCCATTTCGAGGGTAATATAATCTGTATGGAACACATTCATTTATTTGTTAATGCAATATGTTAATTTCAAAGTGAATGAAATTGTGTTTTCAACCTGTTCAAAATACCTTATAGAAAACCTCCATGTAGTTTTTGAGGCAGGATTTGGGACCATTCTGAGAGAAGACATATTGGCAGGTACCCAATAAAACTATATTGTTAGTTACATAGTTAGTTACATAGTTGTATTCTAATATATCAGTACCCTGATCATCACTTCACGATCAATATCTGGAAATCTGTTCATTTTGTGTGTTATTTGTAGTTTAAATTGCTTGAATATAAATATATTTTGCTCTGAATTATGGTTTAAGTAATGACTGATGTGCAGAGGGTCCTGAGGATAACATGGTTTATTCATATGTAGAAGGATAAAAGTGTTTTATTACAAAAGCACACTTATAATCCATGGCCATTTATGAGGCCTTGTTATGATCCAGAGACCACACAAATGGATCAGCCTAATTTTGCCTACCATTTATGGGCAAATTATATGAAGATTTTCGGTGTAATAGAGAGATTTTTTACTTACCGTTAAATCTTTTTCTCTTCTCCTACATTGGGGGACACAGGCACCATGAGTTTTATTTATTAGTGTCACCATTGGGCACCAGAGAAAAGGTGGGCTGCGGGGATCGATGGAAGGAATCTCTGGCTCCCAACGGTGACATGGTCTTGACCCGTAGTCCTGGCCACTTGCTCCCACGGTCACCCTTCTGCCTCCTTCTGAGGACACTGATAAAAAAAAAAATTGTGCCTGTGTCCCCAATCTAGGGAAGAGAAAAGACAGTGCCTTGTATTTGATGGTAACTAGGTCCAAACTGAGCCTATGAGCTTCCAGTTGAGCAGCTCTGCTCTACAGCATAAGGGAAGAGTTCTGGCACCTAGAAATGTTTCTGGACTTGAATCACCATTTTTTAATGTAAGCCAATAACACAGTGCTAAATCACCCCACTGATTTACTTGCAAACTCACACTGTCACTTTCCAAGAAGCAATCACCTGGCAAGTGTTGACATCCCGACCCAAATCATCCCATTTGCTTTTACACAGAGAGCTGAAAAAAGAAAGTATAAAACTATGTTGTGTTAAAGCTGGAAACTGATATCCCAAATATTTATTACTCTTGATTATAAAAAGAAGAGTAAAAAAAAATCTTCCATGTTTTGATAGCAGAAGAATAAACACAAACCTCATTTATTATGATACACATTTACTAAATTAAAATCCCTGTTGCTTTTTACATCATCTAATTTTACGTTTATGGGTTTGAAATTGAAAAACATAATGAAAAGAAACACACATGTGCCAGTCAGATGTACTTCAGGGGTTACTTATTTCCCTAACATCTACATGGACAGGTAGGGTCACTTAGAGAAACAGCATTGTTCCCATGGTTCGGGCTGATCTGAATCTTGATTCTTTACGTGTCAATGATAAATTTTACACTTTAACCTAAAGAACGCCTTAGGATAAAGGGCTGTATTCAAATAAAGATTCATAGGTATTTTACCATTGAAAACATTAGTTTCACATGATCAGTACTAAAGCAGACTTAAGCTGCACATATCTGCAGGAACTGCAAGGGAAAAAGTGGAAAAGTATTAGACAACAGCTATAAATGTTCTTAGAATTGATGTGTTGTAGCTTGATTTTGTGGTGTGTATAAAACATGAAGATAACATTATGCAGTCCTCCCCGAAGCCTAAAGGATTCTTACATCCTAGAGAAACATATTGCTGTTACCATGTGCAAATTTAGTATTCAGCTCTTTCGACTTCCGAAGTAAAGCTTTCTTCTGTGCTTCATCAAAACGGTTTACTTGAAGGTCTTGGTCTCGATCAAATGGTCTCCTCTCCAGTGCTTTATTTTTATCTTCTTCTGCTTTCCGCTTTAATTTCTTACGATGAAGATCTATAAGAGATTCTGATCTTCTGGAATCCTAAAAGTAGAGGATTGTCTTTAGTGATCAGTCTAATCATAAATATGTTAAAAAAAAAAAGTGTGGTTATGAGAAAATATGACACTTTTATTATTTGTTAATTAAATGGAACACACTATTTGGTAAACATAGCTAGAATCCTGCAGCAGGTTGGGTATCTGATGGGGATTGAAATGCAGGGTGGGTTTTAACCTAAGGGCATAGGCTGAATTGCCTTCAGGTTGGGTAGCAAGTGGCAGGGCAAACAGCTTCTCTCTACTTTCCTCACGTTCCCAATAGCATCATGTCTTTGCTTTCTAGGTCAGGCAGAGGGTAAAGAAACTGCAGGTTGGCTGTGGGTAAGAGCTAGACTGGGCTGCAGTATAGACCCCATGCATGAGACTCACAAAGGTTTCTGAACGCACAAAGGCTTATGACTAAGTGTGTTATGTCAGGAACAAAAATAGCCTTATGCTTTTCGTGCTATGTTTTTGCAAAAATGAATCTTTTCTTTTACACCTGTGTGTGGGATCTATAAGTGCCTGACATATAATTTTTGGAGTATGTTACAGTGGTCAAAGCCACCCTATTACGTAAGACATCATTGTTTTTGGGGTAGACTAGACAACACTCATAACAAAAGAGAGACTTAAATAGTATTTAATGATGCTGATGTGCCTTACAAATGTTTATTCCAGCTATTCAGCCTGAATCAAAGTGCAATAAAGTTGCAGTCACATCCCCTTACTTGCAGATTTACCAGCGCCTCATACAAGCTCACAAAAGAGGCACTGGCAGATTTGATTTTTGTCTATTCAGAGACATCCGTTGCTGCCTGCAGAGGGACCCATAGATGGATTGATGGGTGACCAGCAACATTAAATTTAGCCAAAGGGTCAACAAACTGACAAAATTTGTTCACATTTTGCCAGATTTATATGCAAAAAGTAAAGCAAATAAATAAGGGGTCATTTCTTATATACCGCGGAAGAAGTGCAAAAGACTAAGGGGCGCAAGAGCCCTCCAGTATGGCTGCACCTAACCTTGCACCTTGAATAAAAACCACAGCATCAAGGTGTGAAGGACAGTGTGTCTGAAAGATGGAGATGTTAGGGCGCAGGAGGGGGGACATCTACATGCCTCCCATATAAATGCAGTGCTATAGAATGGGGAGCATTGCATTCACTAGGGTAGTAACAATGAAACAAATGTATTTTGTATTTGTTTTTGTGATAGGGAAAATAAGCGCACAAAGGACAAAAAAATAACGGTGCAATGGAGTTCAAAAACGACTCTGTAAACTTTAGGGTTATGGCTCCTTATGTTACCAACTGGCAGCAATACAGAAGAGAAGTAACTGGCACTTACATTATAAGTAGACACTTGCTCTGCCAGATGTTTATCTCTATCCGACAGTGGGAACTTTTCCTCTGTAGTGCTGCTTGACACCTTTGCTTCTTGCTTTTCCTTTTAAATGAAAACAAATCAAGAAAAAAAAATCATTATCATTATCCAGACCTCCAAAACAATAATTGAACCAAACTGCTGCATCATTGTTTGATTGATTTTGTTCTGATTGCCTTGCTATGGTAAGGGGAAGGCTGTATAATAAGGCAAAATGCTAGTAAAGATTCACATGTTGTGATCTATGAATTGTTACTTATATACAGGCATCGTAGTTATCAATCAACCAAAGAACATCTTATATTATGAAAGATACCATGAAAGAAAGGGAAGTGTGGGCAACACACTCCGTAGAACAGGGATCCCCAACCTTTAGAACCCGTGAGCAACATCCAGAAGTAAAAGGAGTTGGGGAGCAACAACAGCATGAAAACTGTTCCTGAGTGCCAAATAAGGGCTGTGATTGGCCATTTAGTAGCCTCTGTGTGGATTGTCAAGCTACATTGAGGCTCTGTTTGGCAGTACATCTGGTTTTTATGCAACCAAAACTTGCCTCCAAGCCTGGAATTCAAAAATAAGCACCTGCTTTGAGGCCACTGGGAACACAATCCAAGGGCTTGGGGAGCAACATGTTGCTCACGAGCTACTGGTTGGGGATCACTGCAACAAGCAAATACTAAATGCTCACTTTTGCTTTTCTTTCCTTGTCCGCTGGGGTATCTGTCCAAATTGATCTGTCTCCTGATTTTTCATTAGTTCTTTTTTTGAAGGTTCTTGGGCCCAGTCCAAAGTTTGTTAGCTCTGGGGGCAGCTCAGTCATCCATGACTCTCTTGTAGGATTCTTGGATCCATCCTAATAGGAAATAAAGGATAGTGAACAATTTATTGTCTGGTTGTATATGTCCGGGCAAAACCTGCACATTGCTGGATTTGAGTTACCAGAATTATATTTGTCAAAGAAATATCCCATAAAATAACAATTCAGGAAAATATTTTAGACCTTGACATACTTGTGATTTTTTATTGTAAGACACTTTAACTGCTACAGCGAATAAGAGGAAAAATTTAAAAAAATCACAGAACTTCAGAATAAACCACATTTCATTTAAATGTTTCCATAGCAACAACACAATGGCCAGGAAAAAAGTAAAAACAAAACCACAGTTTCCATGGAACCAAAGTTTAAAATTAAATAATCTTCTCAAGTGATTTTTAAATGTAGCCAACTGCATTAAAGATTTTATGCATACTTCTCTTTGACTCTGGTTAACTGTCATTTTTGACAAATTGGCTAAGATGCTTGGAAGAAGTTTATAATTCCGAGAGTTGCTATAGAAACAAAAATTCATAAAACACACTTCAGTAAGAACTGCATATTTATACCATAATACAGTTATCCTGAAATTTGGTCCACAAAAGACAACTGGCGATTCAACATTATATCTCAGGGGGGCAGAATACTTATGAATATTAGAATTAGAGTGTTATGAGGCAAGAGCGCTTAGTAAATGGACGAAGGGGGGTATTTGCCCAGGGCCAACCCTGACAGTAGAGAAACCTTCATTCTTTTCAACTGCAATGCCTTTTGAACAAAGCATCTTCTAGCAATGAAAAGCACTGATAATAAGCAGTGTGGCACATGACGGTCATGCTGATACAATGCACATGAATATCAAGCAAGACTGTAAATTAAAGACAATACTCGCCACCAGTGAATAATATAGGACACATCATAGGGTTTTTGATTATAAACAGACCCCTCGGAGCATGGAGCGGTCAGTTCATCTGGACCATCAATCTATATTCTTCAATGTACTCATTTAACAAACCTTCCCCTAGTCACACTTGTATCCCTATGATTGCCTAACTGAGGCTGAAAAGCCTCTCTTGGAATATCACTTATCTTCCAATCCATTAGTACCATATCAAATGAAAGAAAGGCTGAGAAAACAAAACTGAGCTCTTGTGGGGTTTATTCTATTCACACTGTTCAAATTAATTTGCATAAATGGTTAAGTACCACATCTTTTGTCAGTCACTTGGATTTGGTTGAGCTAAACTTTTTGTACAACTACAGTCTGAGTCCTATAACACTGGTTCTTCTATATCATATACTGAGAGAAATAATTCTTTAGGCACATTTGCTTTGCTTTTTCAGAGTCCCCTGTAACCAAATTGCTTTCATTGTTAATAGACCTATACTCTCAATACAAAACATTAGAATGCTGATAATAATGCCAGATAATCCTCCTGTTTAATGGACTTCTGCTAATAAAACACAAAGGCTGAAGTGAGGGAGGTGTACTGGTAATCTAATCTTCTACTTTGGGAGTAAACATAAAGTAGATTCAAGCTTCCACATGTAGCTCAAGGAAACCACAGTCTTAAAACCTGATTAAGGGTGGTGGCAGACGTGCAGATTCTGGAGAGATTAGTCGCCCAGCGACAAATCTCCTCTTCTTCAGGCGACTAATCTCCCCAAAATGCCTTCCCGTCGCCTAGAATGTAATCGCTAGCGGGATGGCACTCGGATTGCTTCATTTTCCTCGTGAGGCAACTTCGTGGGACTTCGGAAAACGAATGGATCCGAGTGCCATGCCGCCGGAGATTTATTGTAGCAGACGGGAAGGCATTTCCAGGAGATTAGTAGCCTGAAGAAGAGGAGATTTGTCACTGGGCAACTAATCTCCCTGAATCAGAGCGTCTCACCACCCTTAAGCCTTGAGCAAAAAGTTCCGCACAAGCCCTGTTCACTGAGCTCAAGTTAAACAAGTAAGTATACTGCCACATTAAAAATGTTTTTTTTTGTCATTGGTCTAAGCAATTGAATAAATCGATTCCTCAGTTTTGGCTTTATTTCTTTAATTTGTGCCAGTTAGCCTTGTGATCAAATCTTGATTATCTCAAATTAATTCCATTTTTTTTAACGATTAAAAAGGAAACTTACGTCATCTTTGGAGGTCAATTTCTGTTTCATTCTCCAAGCCCTCCGGTCAAATTCCTCCGCAACATTGGATTCAACTGGGCCCGAGGCAGGACATGGGCCAATAATATCTTCATCCTCACTGCTTTCTCCTGACTAAAAGATATTTGTATATTATCCTAAAACAGGAACTGTAGACGTTATATTTACTTTTAAAAACCTTCGCACTTATTATTCGGAAGGTATACAATTACATTTCAAATTGGAACAAGTGGGGGTTACGTTTCTGGAATGGTGCGTGTTTTCATTCATAAAAGTTGTACTACAGGAATACAAATTCAACAGTTATAGCAAATAGATTTTCAACAACCTCACAAATAAAATAAAGCATCTTAGCTCAATTATCTAATTGAGTACCTTTTTTTTTTCCTTCTTAATTTTAGTTAGCAATAGGCAGTGAATGTCAGTGATGTAACGAAGCTCATGGAACATTTTCAATCCTCCACTGGACCATTAGTTGCAAATACTACACCCTTTAATATCTTGCGTTCAGTGCTGGATCAGCAGGTACAGCACCTCTTTTGAGTTTTTTTTTTCAACAGGTTAATGAGCCTCCAACCAAACTGGCTGCCATAATTTGTAAAGTATGCTGCTAGAGTTGTTATTGTATATAGTTAGCCATTCAAAGAAGCAGCACAGAGAGCTATCATTTAAGCCCTTGTCACATCATAACAAGCTCTGAACAATTACTCTGTACTAATTTCACCAACATTCCAACCTTTCCAGTTTTGACTAAATCTAAGACCAGTTCAGTCGCAACTATGGAAGTTGTATTGTTTAGAGTGTGCTTTATTGAAGTAAGATGTTGCCTGCACCACCAGCATTTCATTTGCCTTATACAAATGTAAGACTATGGGAAAAGGTTGAGATAAAGGGCCAAATTATACTAGAAATAAATTGTACGGTTAACATTCTATTTTTTTAAAAAAAAATAAAAAATAAAAAAAAAGCTTTAAAATCCCTTGCAAAGAAGCATTTTTTACTGTGATAGATGGGTTCTGAATATTGGCCAGTGTCTACTTGATAGGAAACAATCAACAGCTCGAGTGGAAAATTAGATATGTACAGGTATGGGACCTGTTATCCAGAATGCTTGGGACCTGGGTTTTTTTTTATTTCCATAATTTGGATCTTCATACCTTAAGTCATTTTTAAAAATGTGAATTATTTGATTATAATATTCTATGGGAGAAGACCATTCCGTAATTCAGAGCTTTCTGGATACCGGCTTTCCGGATAACGGATCCCATACCTGTATTTCTAAAGGTGCAGCATCAGAGTTACACTGAAATGACTGGCAAAATCATGCACGTCAGTGGAAATGGTGACACTGTATTTAGGAAACATGGTTAGAAAACTGCACACAATTTTACTATTGCAATTTCTACAGAAGCTTGTTACATAATGTCTACGCTCATTTTCATCTGCAGCTTTGCGGATGCTTTTCCATTTCAAACCTTTGCTAGCTTTCATAGGCCTAAAAAGTGGTGCAGATGATGGAATATCTTTGTATTGCTTTTTAGACGATTCAGAAAATGCCCTTGACGGTCTCCTATGCATTTCCCGCACTAACGCGATCAAGCTGAGACCCCTCAGATATATGAACATGAGCCTGCTCAAGTGATTTCACTCTGACAGAGACAGATGTGCTATATGAACTTAAAAGCCTTACTTATCTTACAGTGTTGACTAAAACCTTGATCTGTCATGGCTGCCATATATGAATTTAATAAAAAAAAGTCACATAGAATTCTTCCTCAACAATTCCTAAAGAAACAACAAATATATAATCCTATATATAATCCTATGGGTTTTACAGCCTACAGCTGCAAATATTAGAGCCTACTCCTAGTGTGTGTATATAAATAAATAGTCAAGTAGAAAGTTTGACCCTTTATTTATATATGACTTATGATATGATAACTATGGGACCTGTTATCCAGAATGCTGGTGACCTGGGGTTTTCTGGATAACAGATCTTTCTGTAATTTGGATCTTCATACCTTAAATTTACTAGAAAATAATGATAACATTACAGAAACCCAATAGGCTGTTTTTCCTTCCAATAAGGATTAATTATATCTTCATTAGGATCAAGTACAAGCTACTATATTATTACTACAAAGAAAAAGGAAATAATTTTTAAAAATTTGGATTATTTGGATAAAATGGAGTCTATGGGAGACAGCCATTCTGTAATTCGGAACTTTCTGGATAACGATTTTCCGGACAAGAGATCCCATACCTGTACCTTTAGAACATAGTGATGTACAAATGCAAATGTCTCTTTCTCGGTTCCTTGTTCTGTATTTGAATGCTATATTTGGCCAGTATGAAAAAAAAAATTAGGTACAATAAAGCTTCTCCCCTGCTTTTATTCTGAACTGCCAAAAAGGAAACGGACTGGAACAAAACTGCCAAATGCAGAGTGACAAATGATTTTCTATTTTTCTCATATGCCTGTACTGGGAGTAGGATGTCTGTTTTTTCAGAGTCTTTGTTACATAGACAGAGGAGTCACAAAACACTAATACAGACAAATTCACATATTTGGTGGAGGGCTTTCTGGATTTGATTTATGTTAAAGCGGAACACCATTGAAGCAACTTTTCATTATACATTTTAAACATGTTCAGTAGTTTTACGGGTATTTGTACATATATTTACTGAAAGCAGTGCTTGTGTATCCCCTTCTGTTCTCTGCACTTGCTTTTGTTTCTGTTTCTGTTCTCCTCCAAATTTGTTTATCAGCTAGCATCTACTACACTGTTTATAGACTCTGGATCAGCAGTGATTAAAATGCATATCCTAGTGGTTACTAAACTGTGTGGCAGTTGTTGGGAGTCCAGCCTAAAGGCCAGAAAAGCCTACTTGCTCTCCTAGATTGTCCTAAAAGCCTTAAGGTGGCCATAGACTCAAAGATCCGCTCGTTTGGCGACATCGCCAAACGAGCGGATCTTTCCCCGATATGCCACTAAACTGCATGGCTATATCAGGGGTAATTCGAACGTTCGGCCGTATGGCCAAGGGGCTCCGACGGGTAGGTCGGGTAAAAATCCAACCTTCCCGATCGATATTGTGGCCAGATATCGATCGGGAAGACCCGTCGGAAGCCCCCATACACGGGCAGATAAGCTGTCAAATCGGTCCAAACGACCGATATCGGCAGCTTTAGCTGCCCGTGTATGGCCACCATTACACCAGTGATCCCCAACCACTGTCTTGTGTGTAACATGTGGCTCTCCGACCCCTTGAATGTTGCTCTCAGTGGCCTTAAAGCAGGGGCTTATGTTTGAATTTTTGACTTGGAGGCAAGTTTTGGTTGCATAGAAACCATGTCTACTGCCAAACAGAGCCTCCTGTACACTACCAGTCAACACTGGGGCTCCCAAATAGCCAATTATAGCCCATATTTGGTACCCCCAGGATGTTATTTCTTGCTTATGTTGCTCTCCAACTTTTTTTAATATTTGAATGTGGCTCACTGGTGAAAAAAGGAAGGTTGGGGGCCCCTGCCTTACATAATGCTCAAATAGGGTGAGACTAAGGATGGACACTGACTGACATAGCAATGTTTCCATATATGTATAACCTTTTAATGACTAAATGTTTGACCTCAGACGGCAGATTGAACCAAAAATCACTGCTATAGGTGGATTAGAGATGTCACACTTGATGTTAGACACTTTTTATCCCTCTAAATAGTAATTATAGAACAACTTCTAGCTGGACCATGCTATACAAAGAAACATTGCTTGCCTCCAAGCCAATTCCATACATGTGATCTCTTAACAAAACAATGATAACCTTCCCACAATAGATATCTAGTAGACTGGTCTGTAACTATGAGCTTGAAACTCAAATCCTTTCTAAATAATGGAATTACCGCTCAATAAAACATCTGAAAAGCAGAAATATGATTGCCATAGCAATAGATATATAGTTCATATTAAAAAAAAAGCACCTGTAATGACTACAGCTGCAGTATGTTCTTTTTATTCATGTCAATGGCCTTTCCTGGTTGAGTTGTGAGTACATTTTGTAAATGTTTTGTACATTTAATTCTGCAACTTACTTACTTTTTGGAGAGACAAGTAAATGCTGGGGAACAATGTAATAATATCCCAACAATCTTTTATTGTATTAAACATTTTGTCCCATCAAGGCAAATTACTATGTAATGATCCCAAGAGATGATCAACCATTAATACAGATGAAGCATATGTAGTCTTGGTGACTGAGGAGTTACCTTGCCCATTAAAGGAGAACTTAACTCCACCAATAAGAAAAGCCCCATCTACTATCCTAGATAGTACCTCCTCCCTGCTTTCTACCCGCATAATGAATATTCCAGAAAGTGCCCCTGGACAGCATGAATTGTTGAAGGGAAGGAAGAGGATCCGAAAAAGACCGAAGGCCTGGAAGATGGCGCCCATGAGCTCCTCTGCATAAATAAGTGAGCATGTTGTCCAGGGGCACTTTCTGGAATAAATGCACTATAAGGGTAGGAAGCAGGGAGGGGGATTATTTAGGGTAGTAGATGGGGCTTTTCTTAATAGGAGGGGTTAGTTCACCTTTAAGCGTTTGTTCCTTACAGTAAGGGAACACAGTATTTGGCGCATATGCAGTTGGAGCATAAACATTAAAAGAATAGTTCAGTATGAAATAAAAACTGGGTAAATAGATAGGCTGTGCAAAATAAAAAACTTTTTCAATATAGTTAGTTAGCCAAAAATGTAATCTACTGTATAAAGGCTGGAGAGACTGGATGTCTAAAATAACAGAATAGAACACTACTTCCTGCAGCTCTCTTGGTTTCCAATGATTGGTTATCAGGCAGTAACCAATCAGTGACTTGAGGAGGGGCCACATGGGTCATAACGGTTTGCTTTTGATTCTGACCTGCATGCTAAGGATCAATTACAAACTCACTGAACAGTTATGTCCCATGTGGGCCCCCTTAAAGTCGGTGACTAACTCAGAGAGCTTTAAAGCAGGAAGTAATGTTCTGTTCTGTTAGACATCCGGTCACTCGAGCCTTTATACATTACATTTTTGGCTAACTAACTATATTAGAATTTACACCATTATTTTTTTACTGAACAATTACTTTAATGTTTATGTTGTTTTGTAATGAACAACAGCTTAATGGGCATAACTCCTCAGTCTATTTACCCAGTTTTTATTTTTACACTGAACTGTTCCTTTAAAGTGGTTATGTACTAAAAGGTTCAACGTTTGCTGCAGGTCAAAGTATCTATAGCAACCAATCAGCAAGTATCATATAATGGTCAACTGTTTCAAAGCAATCATCTGGTTGTATTCATTACTAAACCTAGGAAACTGTGTCTTTTATTACATATGGGGATTTTGTTAGTTTGTAGTTTTACTGGTGATAGAAAGAATAAAGTTGCCTTGTTTTATTATTAGCCAGTTTCTTTAAAGGCCAGCAGCATAAAGTCTGTTACATTTTACTTGTAACCATGATTTCTATTAAGGGATAAAAAGCCTGATTTATGACAATGCTAAATTTTATCACTTGTAATGATACAAATACAATAAATGCATCCTTTAACATAAGGACTAAAGGTTTATTTAAAAAAAAAAAAAAAGGTTTTCTGACAATATTGCAGGTTAATGGAAAATGAGCCTCTCCGTGTCTTATTCTCTCCAGATGCTGCATTAAATGACTTGTGCATTTTTAGCACAGTTAAAATTAATATGCCCTTTGTGATACAGTTCTTGGGAAGTGCACTGGCGAAAATCAAATCAGAAAGCAGCAATGGAAAAAAACGGTGTGAATCAGCTCAGACTGGAAATCTCAGCTGTCGGCATACAAATTAAAGTAAACCTGTCAAACCTTTCCAAGAAGGCAGCCTTTGTTTGTCACATTTAATCCTGTTTGAAAATAACAAGCGTATAAGAACCAGCCAATATTTTTAGGACAAAATCCTTTTCTGTAAGGTAATTGCTGAATATTTACATAAAAATGTCTGCTATAGTCTGCATACATCACATTATTCCTATTAAATCTGCTGCAGATGCAGATCATGAAGAGAAATAAAGGAGGGTGTACTGGGGTTTCATTTGCATTATGGCTTACTTATTTTTAGCCTTTAAAGTACAAGAACGTCAACTATATAATGAGTATGGTTAGAAAAGCCCCACTTGTGGTGAAGATGGGAAGAGTAGGGTGCCCTCTTTTTTTTCGGGGGGGGGGGTGTAAAGTGGATATCACAATAGGTAAGAAAGGGGTGATAGGTGAAGAAGAGATGGTGGCTGATCAGTGGTAGTTTAACCTGCGTAATTAATGAGGTTGCACCAATAATTTTAGAGACCCAACAACTCATCTTAGAACATAACAGTACTAAAAACATGATACAAGTCTTTATGAGCATATCGTACTGAAGCCCGAAAACAAGTGTACATCATTTGGTCATTGGTTGTTTAAAGAAAACCCGACAGCAGTGAATATGGCCCAGTGGATGGCCCAATTACATTTATCTAATGGTTCGTGGCCATGAATGACCATCATGAACGTGATCATGAAATGGATGAATGATCAGATCACGAAATGGAACGGAGGTAGTCCTAGACCAACTGAAGAGGACAAATATAACCAATATTAATAATAAGGTAGAAGGATAAAAATATAGGAAGGTCAGTATATTTTTCCAGAAAGGGTGGGGCTGCTAGTTATAAGAAACAAAAAAGTGCACAGCTCTGCAGGTTCCTTTTTTAACAACTCCTATTTAAATGGTATTATTGGAGCAGGGCATTCAGTTAAATAAGACATGCTATCTCATCCCTCTAAAGAAGAACTAAAGATCTAATCACGGTGGGTGGAGCCAAAACTTTAGGCACCTCTCAGTCGTTATAATTGCTTACCCGATACCCCCGGCTGGTACGCCTGTTCCCTAAAAACTGCACCAGATGGTGCATTTTCTGTTAATTCCTGTCTGGTCAGGCACACGAGCAGTAGAGTAAAAACTCTAGCAAAGACACAAAAAGCCAGGTTTTTCATTCTGTTGTGCATGCTTCTGCCCAGACTCGGAGAAAGGAAGACAGCAGTGGAAGAAGATTGTGGGGAATGAGTTTCTACAGACCATGACTATGCTAAAGGGAGCACTGGCCTGGGATATCAGGTAAGAAATTATAATCACTGGGGTGTGCCTAAGTTTTGGTACCCTCCAGTAAATATACCTTTAGTTCTCCTATAAATTACAATAATATACTGCACATTAGTAGCAAATATAACTCTGCAATGTTAAGTACCACATGAAACCATAACGAAATCCAGATCCTCTACTGTGTGCCAGACTACAAGCACTTTTAGCAAGATGGTTTTCTTCTAGTCAAACCAAACAGGGGACAAAAACATTCAACATGAAAAAAAAAAAGTTTTATGTCAATTATACTACTTTACAATGCTTTGTCTGCTAAAGTTGTTTAAAAGATGTTTGGCTTTTGCAAAATCCTACCAACACACTTTTCCAAATATAATCATGTAGCAAAAATTCTATATTCTCATACATTTTGCACCCAGGGTTAAGTGCTGGACCCCTTGCTACAAAGAGGAAGACCAAGGCTGCCTGGTAAGGGGCAACATTAAATTGCAATAAAAGTTAAAAGTTCAGTATAAATCATTATATTTGGAAAGTGTTTGTTTGTAGTAGTACAACCACTTTTGTAGAACATAGCAAAAGGTGAACATCCTCTTTAAGGTTGTTATTTGGCTATGCTAATTTTATCAAAATGAATAAATGTCACCACTATTTATTCATGGGACAATGCTACCATAACAAGCATGTAGTTATTTTGTGCAAATTAAAAAAATTTAAATAGAACTAGTTAAAAGCAAAGTGCACTTAATCTTATTTTGTATTTCAGGCTTCCTTTCATCTTAAAAACCTAAAAAGGAAATAAAAGTCATGTGCTTACATCTAAACAATGATATATACAGTACAAGAGACACAATAGATTTCTTTTACCCTCTCATGACTTGGACTTATACAATCAGAGCCCTCTTCATCTTGTGAATCTCTTCTGAAACCAGGTGGCAAGGCAGGACCTATAACAGGCCTTAAAAAAAACAAGAAGTATCCCATCACTCAGAATAAAAGAGTGAAATAAAAAAGTGAATCACTCATTTCTAACAATTCTTAGAGGAAAAAACAATATGTAACCCTTTAACCCTTTTTTTAAAGGGGACCTGTCACCCAGACATAAAAGTTGTCTGATAATAATCCTTTTAAAATTAAATATGAAATCCAAGTTCTTTTTTCTATTAAGGGTAAGGGCACACCTGCTGATTCGGGGAGATTTAGTTGCCTGGCCACTAATCTCCTCGAACACTTTCCCCGTCTTGCGCTGGCTATAATGAAAAGTCGCCTGCGGCATATCACATGCAACGCTTCATATTACGAAGTCGCCCAAAGTTTCTTTGTGAGGCAACTTTGGAATATGAAGCGCCACATGTGCCATGCCACAGACGACTTTTCATTATAGCTGGCGCAAGACAGGGGGAAGGCGTTCGGGGAGGTTAGTTGCCCCAAAGAAGAGGCGATTAGTCGCCAGGCGACTAAATCTCCCCAAATCAACTTACCCTTAAACATCCATATCTGTTATAAACCTGTTTCAATATCTTAGGGGCAGATTCATCAAAGTGTGAAAATAGAGCTCACTAGAGAAAAAGTCATCCACTTTCTATTCATTCCTATGGTCTTTTTATCAAATGGGGAACTCTATCCTTTTTTTTTTTTTATTTTGTTAAGCTAACATCATAAAATAGAGTTTGGAATTATTTCTTAGGGTGACAAGTCCACTTTAAAAGCAATGCAAGGAACACATAAATGAACCTCCCTAGCCTTCAAAACCGATACATTGCACAAAATAGAAAATTATACATTTGAACTATACAAGGTTCAAAATGTGTAACAAGTAACTTTAGTATATTGATTTAGCATGTTATTTGTAACCTACCTTTCTGGAGAATCTGACTGCTTCTTAAACCCTGGTGGAAGTGCTGGCCCAAAAAAATCATCATCTGGTTCTGCATTGACTACAGGCAGACTTTGTTTGCTATGGAAGATATTATACTCTATTAACAGCTTTAACAACACATTAAAGTAAGAATACGTTTTGAATATACCAGGATATTTATGGCAACAGACAAGGCATCCTGCTGGACACATTTCTAGTTCAGACATTCTGTGATAGTAACTGAAATTTCAGGCATTATGTGATAGTAACTGAGATTTCAGGCATTCTGTGGCAACACTTTGTGAACATTGGAGACATGGGGATGCTACTGTTAAACTAATGACTAAAATGGACAATGAAACAATGAACCATTTTTACAAACAAAAAAATAAAATTATCAAACTTGTGACCTTCCAACAGGAACATAACTAAATACTGGGAGTTGAGACTTTGTTATATTTCATACACTCGGGTCAATTGTTTCAACAATAGGCGGACCAACAAAATATCATCTTCACTGTTGCCACAATGACCAAACAAACACAAAATAGCTGAGCAAACGTGAGAGTATTTTTGCTAATGTAAAGTCTACTAAAAGCCAATACCAGAGGAATTATTGACAAACCTCTGCTCACTTACAGAGACTGTAACTCAATAGGAGGTTTGTGGGAGATAATAAAGAAGAGTATGTCTAGAATACAATGGCAGCATAGGCAAGACTGAAACAGTACTTCAAATCGGTGGCAAAAATACCAGCACCTAATGTTTCTTAAAATCAGATAAACACAAAGGAAAACTAAATGGTATGGTTGCCCTTTAATCATTCAGGATTTAGCCAAGTAAATGCTCCACAAATAATTCGCTGTTTACGAGAAAACCAAATTGAATTCCTAATTTGCATTACCTTACTGTGTTAGTCCTTTCTAATCGTGTACCTTTTAGCAGTTATACTAATTTTTGTGGACTTTCCTTTCCCCTGCTTCCTCTAGTATAACCTAAATTGCCTCCATTTCTGGTCTCCTGAAATGCATCCAGCATAGAAAAAAGCATCCCTTTTTTTTTAAAAAAAAAAAATGCTCACATTTAAAATGGAAAACATACCCCCTTTTTTACATGAGCTAATTAATTTGGGTTTATGTTAAATATTTTCTTAAACACTGTCTGAACTTCCAAAAATAAATATAAATATTAGGGATGCACTGAATCCCCAAATCCTTCATTAAAGATTTGGGCGAATACTGAACCGAATCCAATTTGCATATGGCAGGAAGGGGAAAAAAAGTGGAAAAAACTGTTTCTACTTCCTTGTTTTTTGACAAAAGTTACATGATTTCCCTTCCTGCCCATGATTTGCATATACACATTAAGATTCAGTTCGGCCAGGCACAAGGATTCGTCCTATTCCGAATCCTGCTGAAAAAGGCCGAATCCCAAACCGAATCCTGGATTAAGTGCATCCCTAAAAAATATAAATATATATATTTACATGCCTGATTCCACAGATTGACAGGAAACCATGATAGTCTGCCTATGCAGCGACCAGTCCCCCCCCCCCAGCTCACAGAGTGAAGTGATGAATTCTGGGACTTGGTGTCCCACTGCTTGCCAGAGGACATGTGCACCACCCACTATGAAAAGTAGAAGAATTTAGAATCCATAACAATAGAACAAGGTTAAAACATAGCCTCTCATTTGTTTTGGTTGCAAACATCTTGCAAACTGGAGGGGGTAAATATGAAGGCAAATAATTACAAAAAAAAAAAAACCTATTGGTTCAGCTCTAACATTCTTCAAGTTAATTTACATGTGAACTGCTCATTTAATAATTGTAAGTTTTACATTTAATAAATGTCAGTTTAGACTGACCTGCTTTTAGGGCGTTTATTTTTGGACGTATTTGAACTTCTCTTGTATGATATGGACTCCTGATCACTGTCATCTGACGAGTCTGAGCTGCTGCTGTCACATTTGTAGCCAGGTGGCAGCACTGGGCCCGCAACTAAAAAAACAGAGAAAGTATTAGCAGTAGATAATGGTTTTACTTGTCTTTAGAGAGAATCCTATAAGAAACTGCTTATTAGTAACATGAAATCTGGAATGATGTGACAATTACTTAACAATAACTGTGTTATAATACATGTGTTTTTCTGTTGTCATAGATACTTCCCAGTTAACCCAAACAGGGTGAAAAATACATCATGGGTTATTGTAATGTAATGTACCTGTAAAACTGCCATTATAGGTGGGAGCTACAACATGGAGCTGGCCACTGCTCCTGTACAAGCTTTAAAATAGGGAAAGTTATGCTCACTGCTAATGTTTAAACCATTAAGTGGGGGTGCAATGAAGCTATGACCACAAAATACATATAGACAAATACAAGAGTCCTCTGCACTTAACCCATTATCCATACATTAAGGACATGGAAACATTTTGTGCCTTAAAGGGGTTGTTCACCTCCCAAACACTTTTCAAAACAGTTGCTTTGAGATTACATAAAAACCAAATTGAAATCCTAATGTTCCTGTTTCTGGTATTTCAGTCTGGTAGCTGTGACCCAGGAACAACTAAACTGTTACTATTTGCTACATTAGGCTGATACAATTAGTTGATACATTTCTCAACTGCATCTGTGGAATATTAGCAACTATTGTATCGATTTGAACAGCTGCCTTTAATAAAACTCATAGATTCTGCTCAGCAGGGACAAATGTAACAAATGTATAAATTTAGAACAGTTAGAGTTGGCGACTCACCCCTTCCCAGAGCTGCTTTAGAAGGTGAAAAATTAGACTTTACACTTCAATATTAGAAAACAGAAAGTAATTGGAAAAAGTCTTAATTTCTGGTGAACGATCTAAAACCAGCTGAACTGAAAAAAAGTGTTTGAAGGTGAACAACCCGTTAAAGCTACTAAAAATGCCCTCCCCTTTAGGGTCAGGGCACACGCTCAGATTCGGGGAGATAAGACGCCCGGCGACAAACTCTTCTTCAGGGCAACTAATATCCCTGAACTGCCTCCCGTCGGCTAAAATGTAAATCTCCAGATCTCCCCGAATCCGATCATGTGCCCTGATTAAACAAAACAAAACAGGGATTGTTTGTCCATATATTGCAGCATATTAAAGCTGGCCAACTACGTCAAAGTCATCCCTTGTATGGCCAGTCCTATGCTCACTTTCATTTGATATTTCCTGCAGTTATTGCTGTGCCCACTGGGGGGATAGGTGGAAATACAGAAACAAACACAATGGCTCATTAAAAGAGACAGACGAGAAGCTTCAGGTAGATTAGTCTCCCAGCGACAAATAGCCTCTTCTTCGGGTGACTAATCTCCCCGAACTGCCTCCACAACTGCTAGAATCTAAATCGCCGGAGGGATGTCACTCGGAGTGCTTCCTCGTGAGGCAACTTCGGAAAACGTAATGATACGAGTGCCATCCTGCCTTTGATTCTGGCCAGTGGGGAGGCAGTTCGGGGAGATTAGTCGCCCAAAGAAGAGGCAATTTGTCTCCGAGCAACTAAATCTCTCTGAATCTTCTTGTCTGTTTCTGCCCTACGGTTTTTGAAGCTTAACAATTTACATTTATTTAAGCGTTTACTTTTGGAATGCGTTATTGCCTTTTCAAAACCAATATGTCGCATGACACAGGTGCCTTACTGAAGCAAGCCATTCCATTTCTAGTTCAGAATCTAGGATCAATCTGAATTCAATAACTATTTTTATTTTCTAAACGTTCCTTCAATCAGTAATGTGTACAATGTGGAATTGTTGGTCTCAGAACGCGAGGCAGCTGTCCAGCTACTGAAGACATATGCCTCCAACAGGTAACAACAATATCGGAAGGACTGTGTGAGCACAGAAAGTCATAATAAAACACTGTTCATTCCGCACCTTCCTCTAACTCCTCTTCCTGATCACTGACTCGGAACCCAGGAGGCAGCGCTGGACCGATCAGTTCCCGAGACATCGCGTATCCAGCACGGCAGCGCACAACTGGAAGTCCGTGTCGTGAATTCAGTGCGACGCGACTTCCGGTGCGCGCAGATGACGCAGAGCGCTTACTGTATGGAAGCTGTATTTGGTCTTAATCACTCACTGATTGTTGCGATTATTCAGCACCATTCAGATAGAAGATAATGGTTCTTTAGAGCTGGAACTTAGAAGGGCAGGACTGAAGAGATATTGCTAGTTCCCTAATCCATGTTTATCATGATTAGTCCCTGCTAACAGAGTGACATTGACACTTGACCTGTAACTTAAATAAACGTGCACATAAAGTGCTGCTTAATGTCTGTAAAATCTGTCTCAGAGTTTCTGCGTTAAATGGGAGAATGGTGTTGTGCCCATATCCAAGATGGCGTCATCGTTACTTTACACGGAAGTGGTAGAAGAGTTGAGTACGCACGTTGCCTGATGAGTGCGGTGCCATCTATTAGTATGGAGCACAGCAATCAGTACCCGGCCCCAGTGCTCAGATCGCCGGTATTTACAGCTGGGCCCTGCACTGGCCCACCGCCCTCAACTCCATGGTTTCATTGTCCTCCACCTTCTCCTCAAGGGCTGTGGGGCGGAGGATGGAACCCGTGGCGACCTCAGTACAGGCAGCAGCAGCCGTCATCATACAGCGGGCAGCATGGAGGTGAGTGCTGGGAGGAATGGATAAGAGAAGGGGGCAACTATATAAAAATATATCAAATACCTGATTTATTGCTAAATTCAGTAGTAGGCACGGACTGGCTGTTGTATTTGGCAGATACTGAAAGAGTGGAGGGGACATTTTACAGGACTCTATGGTATTATCAGCAGAAACACGTTGCCATAAGAATAATGTTAGATATCTATAAAACCAAATACTACTCTGGCCCAGCTGTAAAGAAATCACTGCAGTCTCTGCAGCACATATCTGAATAGGAGTATTTGTATATCAATTTGCCATACTCACAATTTAACAAACGATGATCATTAGTAGAAAAGAACTCAATGTTGGCTGTACACGTACTGATATTGTTGTATGAACAAAAGGATATTATAAAACAGAAACAACCGAATTCATGGCACAATATTGAGGACTGTACTTTGGTCCCATGCAGCTCTAGGCACTAGAGCTCAACTCTTGATCAGCACATACAGAGATAAACCTTCTGTATTGTGTAAGATTCAGGTATTCAGCTCTGCAGCTAGATTTGGCTGGCAAATATCCAGTGGCAGCTCAAGGAGAAATATTTAATTTATTTTACCACAGAATCACAGAGGGTGGCCTTCCTAAAGTTGCTGTAAGCAAAAAAGAAATGTAGTTGCGGGGCACACTGGTAACTCGCGTATAGATCAGACCAAAGTTTGTACATAAAAAATGAATATTTTATACATACAATCATCTTATTACCTGTCACGTTTCGTGTCACTAGGACACTTCATCATAAAGCTGCAGCCCTAGTCATGGGTCCTTGACTGCCTATATGGTAAATTTTGGCTCTGATGATAAAAATTCAACACTGTGCAATATTTTGACACTCTACAAATAATAATAATCTGTCCAGTAAGTTTGCTCAACACACTTGCACAAATTATTACAGGACCCCCAGCAAAATTTGGAAGGGCCTCGCATGCACACCAACCCTGTTTTCACACCCGTACCTTTCCTCGCACATTTTTACATATTCAAGTGCCTGCAGAGTGCAGATTTTTGTAGTCCGGGCCCCCTTGTCCTTCATCCCCCCCCGCGACACAGTGGGGTCTGCTGTCTCTATAGTTATGCCACTGTCTCTATGCCTAAAGGTGGCCATACACGTGCAGATTAAAGCTGCCGATATCGGTCCTTTAGACCAATACAGCAGTTTATCTGTGTATGGGGGCTTCCAACGAGTCTGGCCAATCGAAATCTGTGCACAATATCGATCAGGAAGGTTTAATTTTTTTAGGCAATCGACTCAACGGAGCTCATTGCTCCTCGTTGTAATCCGATCGTTTGGCATATAGCCCTGCATTGGTGGGCATATCGGGGGAAAGATCCGCTCGTTTGGCGATGTTGCCAAACGAGCAGATCATATAGTTCAGGGATCCCCAACCTTTTGAACCCGTGAGCAACATTCAGATTTAAAAGGAGTTGGGGAGCAACGCTAGCATGAAAATGTTCTTGGGATACCAAATAAGGACTGTGATTAGCCATTTGGTAGCCCCTATGTGGATTGTCAACCTACATGAGGCTCTGTTTGGCAGTACATTCAGTTTTTATGCAACAAAAACTTACCTCCAAATCAGTAATTCAAAAATAAGCACTTGGTGTGAGGCCACTGGGAGCAACATCCAAGGGGTTGGAGAGCCACATGTTTCTCACAAGCTACTGGTTGGGGATCACTGCTATAGTTTATGGCCATCTTAAGGCATAGAGGAGGGGCAGGCAATACATGAGTGACAGCTGAGACTTTTAAATAAGTTTATAACAGATATAGGTGTTTTGATAAAAAGAAGAATTTGGGTATGTTCAATTTGAAAATGACTTTTATAAGAGCTTTTTATGTCTGGGTGACCAGTGAACTTTAAAGGAACAGTAACACCAAAAAATTTAAGTATTTTAAAGGAATAACAATATTACTATTGTAGAGTTTCTGAAGGAAACACGCCAGTTGTACCATTGCAGTACAACACTACATTATATTTTCATTACTTTAAAATGCTTTCATTTTTTGGTGTTACTATTGCTTTAAGAGACCTGTTGTAGTCTTAATGTGCAATTTAGCTTATTCAGATGTTTCTTAATTAAATCCCTTCAGATAAAAATGTTGAACTTGCTGCTATTTTAGAGAAGTAAATATGTTTAATAGAAGTCCATTAATTCAAGTTTCTTTTTACTCTTGTACTTTAGGGGGACACGGACAGTTTAATTGTGAAAGCCGAATGCCATTTGGAAACTGTCAAAGTAGAATAAAGCACCATTCGGTAAGACATCATGGGATGCACCATATGCAACAAAACATCTGATGTTTAGTGCACTTAGGCCATTTGTATTCTCTTTGCTCACTTAAAGTGAAAGCGTTTTAGAAGCCTCCTGCATTTCACATTGTATGTTATTCTTGTGAAGAGCAAAGCAAATCTGTAGATGTGATTGTACAAAAAACTGTTTTTCATTTGCTCCCTTTTAGGTGCTGTGGACCATGTATGTTGGTTTTATAATTTTCATCAATAACATATTTTGTTTTAATATCTTATTCCCCCAGAAAAAGCAAAAGAAAGAACCAGTTTACACTCACTACTGTGACACATGTGACCGTGGTTTTAAAAACCAAGCAAAGTATAATGAACACACCTCTCAGCACGTCAAGGTAAGACATTTCACCATTCTTTTTATTTGCTGAATGCGACATTTTTTTATGGTCTCATATATTGTAAAGAAGCCTTATTATTTGGGCCTGTTGTTCAGTTAGGATTCAACAAGAGCATCATGCTTCTGGAAAATTGATAGGATTTGATATGTTTAGTTCAGTTTGCACCTTTTCTGTCGGTTAATATCAAAACTGCGATGTTATACTTTTTTTATATAAACAGTGGCTCTAGTAAGAATATAATATTTTATTCTAGACGTGTCTATAGTAATAAGTCAAATCAGCTTCTCTATTTTCTTTTTCCTTGAAGACATTTTGCTAATGATCCTACTGGCTTTCTCAATCCCTTGTAAAGATTACTTAAAAAAAAAAAAAAAAAATTAGATGTTGGTCCTTAGTACATAAGTGAAATTATAAATATCACGAGACACTGGTTAAATCTATATCTGCCATAGTACTTCTTTGGTTGTAGGCCAACTTAGTCTTAATATTTGATCTGTGTCCTCCTTGGGTTCTTTTGAGGTAGCCCTCCTACTGCAATTCCAAGGTTTTACCCACTCGTAGTCCCCCCCCCACACACACACACACACATGTTAGGTTAAACAACACAAGCAAATGATATGCCTGGAAGATAAGACAGATAGAAATATCTAAAATATGAAAAACCTGTACTTTTAAAAAATAAATAGCTGATAAATAACATGGCTGCGGAGACTATGTTAATGTGTTTTATTTATATAGTGCTACTTATGTACACCGCACTGTACAGCAGAACAATAAATTAATAGAACAAACGTGGGTGGGGCATTACTATAATACAAGGTACAGTTGCACATGAGGTAAGGAGTATTGTCAGACACTTTGAGGAGGCGGGAGAAAACTGGATTTGTTTTGAAAGCTGTCATGGAGGCCTTGTGTTCATTGGCATGTTATTCAAACTTGTGCTTGAAAATACCATGAATGTTATATATAAAGGAATGAGCTAAGCCTAACTGAATTGTTGCCAATCTTATTGCAGTGTGAAGAAAGAGGCTGCAGTTTCAGTGCCCATGAGAAGTTGGTACATATTCACTGGAAAAATGTGAGTAACTACTGTTTTTTTTTCTTTTTTATATTGATATAAAATTCAATATAAAACAATTGCATAGCATAATGGTAAAGTATACAGGCGGTGTGTAACTACTGGTTTGAATAAGGCTTCTTTTTAATTGCCTCCACATTTTCTATCATCCTGGTCTTAGATCTTACATCTGACTCTTCGATCTTTGTCACCTAAATATCTTTAGTACAGCAAAAAACATTCACAGTGTATACGTCACTATTTATAGCAGTGTAGTAGACAATGTTGTGTTTGCTTGGCCATTTTAGTATTCTGATATCACCTTCTTGTATATATCTGGATTTACAGTCTCTTAGTGGAAAGTGGTGTAGCTCTGGGCACATATGTTTGCTGGCCAGTGAATAAACATAGATCAGGAATGCTCCTTACTGAAGGATTCTTTCCACATATTTAAAGGGGGACTCCATCTAAATGTTTTAAGCATAAGGATAGTGAATGTAATAGTAAGAAACGTTCTACATTACATTCATTAAAGATTTCCAGTTGTTTTAGGCATTGACAAATGGGCCAGTTAAGGTAATTTTGTTGCCTGAGTAATTCCAGTTCAGCAAGCAGACAACAAAATGCTTGGAATACGTATAATGTAATTTAGTGGCAACAACTTGGATGTCTGGGTGTCCTTGCTGACCAAGCGATTTCTGTTTGAAAGCACTACAGCATTTTCAAGCAACATTTCCCTGACCCATTATTGCACCCTCAGGTCTAGGTGACAGGTATTAGTGCGAGTCTGATTACTGTGCTGTGTGCCACTAGAGCTGGAAATCGTCTGAATCGACTTTGTTTACATTGTTTCAAGAGTCAGTACCAGCAGTATAGGGAATAGAAAGGGTCAGACCTACTGCTTTCAGTTACATGTACAAATAACACTTCAAATGATGAACATTTTGTAATTAATGTATAAAGGCTAGTTGCTTCAAATGTTCTTTTAGTTATGTAAAAAAATGTGTGTGTGTATGGAGTTCTCCTTTAAATTGCAGGAATTGTACAGCTTCAGCAAATAAACTGCACTAAAGATTGTAATAAGCACAGAGCGCATGTAATATTGGACATATATTAGAATTACAATTGCAAAGCATATTGATCTAAGTTGCTAATTGCATATACTGATTGACTTTTGAGGCTGTTGTAGAAATTCTTAACCATTCTGCCACAACCTGATTTAGCTTTCATTTTGGTTTAGATGCATGCTCCCGGAGCTAAGAGAATAAAACTTGATACACCAGACGAAATTGCAAAATGGAGAGAAGAAAGAAGAAAGTAAGCACTATTTGCTGTTTGTGCACAATGATATTCTGAGCACTGGTATGTTTTTGCTGATAGCTAACTGAGCAGGAAATTAATTGTCTCTGCAAAATCCAATAACAGTGCACAGATATGCAATAGTCCATTATGCAGGGGGATTATCTGTACGCTGGGAGTATAATTATCTACCTCACAAGAACCAAAAGAAATTGCTTCCATTTCTATGTTTACCCATTTGCTCTTAGATTTCTCATGGATAAAACAATAGGCAAAAGCACTTTTTCATTGCGCTTATGTTGAACACCATTTCACATGTGGATTCTGTAGTCAAGCTTGTAGGCAAATATGGATGGAGAGAAAAACAAGTGTGCCATTGCGTAGCAAGGGAAATTAGTGTGGTGGCGTGGCTATAGTGAAGGAGCTTAGTGAGGCGTGTCTCAATTGCACCCTTAGGAAGGGTTGAGGGTTGGTGCCAGCAACAGGTGCACATCTTGTACATACAATGCACCACCAATGAGAAATACAAATAACAATGAATATAAACTGAAAATTATGGAACAGAACTGACTGCAAAGCACCCAAACAGTCTTTTCTCACCACCCCTTAAAACGGCAATGGGCTTGTGCTTCTCTAATACTGTAACATTTCTTTTTTGGTTAGTAAAATGCATTCGTGACCCACAAATTAGCACAGGAAGTGACCTTATTCAGAAATCATGTAAATGTTCCTTGTCCTTATAATAGATGTTTTTTTAAACCTTGCAAATACAAACTTAGGTAAATCCCTTTTAATTTAGCGTCTGTCACAGGCAGGAATATTTTGTTTAATCAATTTTTTTTCTCTTTAAGAAACTTTCCGACACTAGCAAACATTGCCAAGAAGCAGCAACTCCGGAGAGAAAGGGAAGAACGGGGAGAAGTATTGACAACCCCTCAGTTTGGGTATGTGCAATTTGTTTTTGTGTGTGTTGATAGCTATGAATGATGGCAATTGTCTAATTAGCATTGGCATCAATGATTGGTCAGCCAGTGGCTACTTGGAGGCATTGACTAATTTATTATGAACTTAGAAGTTGCTAAAGCTTTATTTGTATTCTTTATATTCATTTTCTCCTTTCGTGGTCATGTCTGGATGCTAGACTCTGAATACTTTGTACCCTGTGCAGAGAAGAGGATAAATGATTCTCTGCACTCGAGGGAATGCCAGCAAAGTAGTTTGTGCTTTTGCTGCCTTGCTTCATGCTTAATTCAGTTATTCAGGAATGTATCCCTGTGTTTTCCTTTATTTGTGTAAGCAACTGTCTTCATCATCATCATCATCAATATTACTACGCATGAGCAGCAGGGAAAAAAGAAATAATGAATGAATCACCGGTGACGTTTGAATCCAATGTTAATTGTTTTTTGCCTTCCTTTGGATCAACTAGCAGTTAGGCAGGTTAAAAAAGTATAAAGGTTGAACTCGATGGATTTTTCTTTTTAACCTAACTTAATATGTTACTATGTAATAAATATTCCCCCACAAATACACAGGTTCTTAACGGATGTGAACATTACAATTTTAACTCTTAATATTAAGCAACTAAGTAGAAGAAAAAAGAAAAGTTATAGCGGTAAATAAGAAGAACAATTAGCCTTGACCTTTTCTTTATATTGGTGCAGGAAGATGAAAGGGATGAAGAAAGGGCAGTCCAGTCAATCCAATCAAGGTAACAAGAAGTGGCAGAATCGCAAAAACCAAAGAAATTTCAAGAAAAAGTTCAGACAAAATGAAATTGCAAATCAAGATGGCACCTCTAATGCAACAATGGAAAAAAATGCAAATTCTCAAGAGGAAAATGTGGCCCGAAAGGCACACGCTCTGGATCCACTAAATATGTTGGCAGGCAGTGATCCTGGTAAGAAATATTTTATTTCTTAGTAAAAGAATGTCTTCAGTTTCTTCTAGGCATTCCATCTTCTCTGCAGTCTTAAATGCAGGTCTCCTTCAATTGCAACTTAAAGGGGCACATTTACTTACCTACAAATTTCGCTTTGGAAGACTCTGCCATACTTTGTTCAACTACATCTGACGTCTACGTTCTTTTGTGACGAATACGCATATTCTTTAAAGCACACATTTACGTCTCAACAAAAGAACGTTGGCGTACTTTTGTCAGGGATGATCTGTTTGCTCGAAAATGTCATGACAAATTTTCTGTTGCTCGCGAAACTTCAACTTACACTTGTGTAAGTTTCAATTCAGTGGGTATATAAAGGCCATATGTATGTGTTTATTAGTGATGTTGGTAAAATTGCTGGAAGTGGCCACTTATAATTAATAAATGTCCAAGGAAGCAAAAGGAAGACAGAGATCCTATATTGGCCTAGGCCTTGAGCTCACCCTAAAACAAATGTGGCATGAGCTTCAAATGTTAAAAAAGTGTGAATAAGATATTATGTTTCAACTTGTAAACAAAATCCCACTTTAAATATGAAAAAACGCCAGCGTTTTGGCTGTTGGTTATGACTTTTTTTGGAACACAGGATATTATTTCACTTGACAATAATGTTGAGGATATAGCTTCATTGTATTATTTCACCGGTCAGAACCTGGCGAAATAGATTTTGCTGAAAAGGTTAACAAATTGGGATTTGTTAACCCAATTTATCAAAGAATTTTCACACTTTGATAAATTAGCGGAAAATTCGCCTGGTAAAGCACAGCAAAACTTCTCCAGCGACAAGGTAATTTGCTAGTGAAGTGTTTTGCTCAACTTTTAGGAAAGAGGAGATGTCGTTGCAAATTCTTTTTTTGGCAAAAATACCCCCCAATTCGCTCTTTAGTAAATGTGCTCCAAAGGGTATCAGATGAAAACCCTATACAAGTGAATAGGGCTGTGGAGCTTCTTGCATACTGGATGTGTACCCCAATATTTATCATATTAAGGTTTAAGGGAAGTAGCAGATTGATATGTTTCTAGTCTTTCTAATATATTTCTGGTCTTTCTCTAATATAAAGCAAACCCTGCCCTGTATATCTGCACCCATTACTGATAAAAAGAAGAATGCACGCCTAAACTGAAATCCATGTAGGAAAAAGGCTGATAGTATACAGTGTTCAAGCTTTAATGACTTTACACTTTAATCGCTAATGTAGTTAAATTATTTAATAAAAATGTGTATATTTCAAGCAGTTAATAATAAATAAGTATAATAAATATGTTTGCCTTACAGAATCTGACAATGATGAAGCAAAAGCGAGCACAGGGTTGTCTGTAGTTCCAAAGCAGGTAACTTCTGCCTTGAGCAAACTAATCTGCAGCTATGGCAGCTCTTCCGACAGTGACTCTGAACCCATTGGTAAGAACTGATGTTTTTTCTGCTAATTCTTGGGCACCTTGCTGACCGACATTGAAAATTTTTTTTTCCTTAATAGTTTTTATTTTCCATTGTCCTGCACAGCAAATATAAATAATGGATCTTGGGAATCACTCTATGGGGCAAATTCACTAAAGGACGAAGCGCCTAACGGACGCTGGCGTAAATTCGCTAGTGTTACTTTGCACCCTTACGCCTGGCGAATTTGCACAACGGACGTAACTACGCAAATTCACTGAGGCGCGCATTTTTCTGGACGCTACCTTTTACGCTAGACTTCTTTCGCCACCTCAGACCAGGCGAAGTGCAATAGAGTAGATAGGGATTGCTTCAAAAAAAGTTAAACATTTTTCTAAGTCCCAAAAAACGCTGGCGTTTTTTCTTTTTTTTATGGGTGATAGGCTGAAAAAGATCGAAAAATTTTTTTGGGGCTACCCTCCTTCCCCCCTACATTTCCTGACTCATGGCAACTTAACTATACAGTGGGCACATGTGTAGGGCAAAATAAAAAATTTTATTTGCTGTTTTGAAGGTTTCCCAGGCTTGTGTAGTGATGCTACATATACCTCCATTTTAACTTCAATTTTGCGCCGTATGCAAATTAAGCATCGCTAGCGTAACTTCGCTTTGCTTGGCGAATTAACGCTAGCGCAACTTCGCAACCTTACGCTTCCCCTGAGCGCAACTTTGGATTTTAGTGAATTTGCGTAGCGCTGGCGAATTACGGCGAAGCGGACACTGGCGAAACTACGAATCTTGGTGAATTTGCCCCTATATATTTACTCAGATGGTTTAGGTTTTTCTTATTTAGATGAATGAACACACACACCTTTACCCTGCATAAATGTAACCCTTTCACGCAGGGAACATATCACGGGAAAAAAATGCGTTGGAACTGAATTTGCAAATGGAAACCATCATCTACTAATCATTAAATCAACCCCCCTATAAATCTTGAGAAGATTTTTTTTTCATATGTAAATGTCCTCGGTCCCAGTCTATTGCAAAAAAAAAAAAAACATATCCATTGGGCTTTGTCAGTGTTGGGATTGGAAGCAAAACAGCAATCGCATGCAAAGAGTAAAGACATCAGATAGATGTCATTATCTCACGCTTCCAAGCCTATGGTGATACATTACCATGTTTAAGGTGACTTCTGGTACGCAATTTAAATATATGGAGACTTTACAGTTTCCAGGTGCAGTCAGTTATTTAGTTTATATCCAAGATATCTTGCAACATTGTAACCCACTACTTAAAATGACCTTCTTTCTCTTTTAGAGCAACCAATAAGACGTGTTAAGGCAGCTATGGCAGAGAATAAGCAAATTCTTCAGACCTTTACGCCCTCTGCTGCTCACACAGTGTTAAGTAACAGGCCAAAACAGGAATTAAAGACCCAACACATTCATCCTTCAAACACAGCTCAGCAGAGCAACGGACCTCACAGTAAAATTCCCCCTAACAAAAGTCAAAAGAAATGTGAAAAGAAGGCGTACGGTGCTCCAACTAGATGCCAACCTACTCTCCTGGAAATGGTAAAATAAAACAGAACTTTTGTTATGCTGTGGTTTTTTTTGTTTTTATATTTTATGTAAGCTTACTGTGCTGGCTTGAGCATACTGATCTCTACAGCAGAATGCTTTTGGTGTTGGTACTATGAGCAAAGACTATGGTTATATCCGATATATTGGCAAATGCATTTCCACAACGGTTATTTTTTGACCAATATACAATGATCAATTGGAAAAAAATGCCCTACTCTCTTAAATCATCTGCTTGTACTGCCAAAGTTGGTTACCAGTGTGTAGACTTCAAAATAATCTTATATACCATGTATTTTCTTTAATTGTGGTGAGCCACATGTTTTTGCTGCTGTTAAAAATTGCTAACAAAGTTTTATGCTTAATACTAATGTTTTACTATATAGATAGCAAATTTATTAAGGGTTGAATTGAAAATTTGAATTTTAGATGATTTTTTTTTTTTTCTTATGGTCAAAACTGCCAAATTCGACTAGGGAGTTATCCAAACTCAATTTGATTTTTTTTAAAAAATTCTAATTTGATTTTCGAGATTTATCATACTCTGGCCCTTTAAGAATTGGACTATTGGCCACCTAAAACCTGCTGAATTGCTGTTTAAGTCAATGGGAGAGGTCCAGGGATCAATTTGGAGATGTTTGCAGCCTTCCTGGCATTCGAGTTTTTTTCGGAGAAAAACGTAATCAAGATTTCGGGTTGTTTAAATTTGTCCGAGTTGAAAAATTTGATTTTATTAATAAATTTCGATTTGTCGAATTTATGGTAGTTTAGGGGAGTTTTAAAAAGAACTCGTATAATTCGAAATTCGACCTTGATAAATGTGCCTCAAAGTGCAAAAATAAGAAGCTTCCATATTTACTTCTTTGCACATGTTAAGATTCCACAAAAATAAAAAAAAATAGTGCTGAAAAACCATTGTCACCTGCAAACTTTACATCTTTCTCCGATCAGTGCGTTTCCTCTTATTTTTTTTCTGTCTTATTTTAAATCATTGATTAAAGCCTTAAAAAAAAAAATACAGTGAAGCTGTACAACACTGAAGGGGGAAGTGCAATCTCCCCCTGACTAATAGGAAAATAGGAGGTGATTCATTGCTCATGCACTAGAAATACTAGGTTTTTTGATATTTTGAACTAGTTCGGCTCATTTAGGCGAATCGTAAGTTGGTAATCAAGCCAGCACAATCTCCATCATAGCTGGCTTCATATTAAACCATTGGGAGGTAAATCGTGCCATGAACGATGTTTTTACCCAGTCCAGAAGCTCAGAGCATTAAGTTTATTTTTTTCGTTTATCTAGTTGCACTGAGTTGGACAAAATGCTGATTTATGTGGATTAGTAGACTATGCTAACTCTGATTTTTTTTTTTCCCCTCTCTTCTAGTTACTGGCTAATGACATCCGGCATGAAAGGAATGTGATTTTGCAGTGTGTCCGGTATATCCTTCAGAATGACTTCTTTGAAAAACCTGTGGACATTACATCTGAGAGTGGGACCTCTCATAAAACTGCTTTTGCTGTTTCAGCAAGTGATGCTGTGGGACAGAGCGAATGTTTCCATAGCCAAGAAAACTCTGAGTTACATACATGTGGGGGTAGTGGCCAGGGTAAGGGACTTGATGCAGAAAAGAAGGAAGCTCTTGTTCAGGTGGATGATGAGATTTGGGAGATCTCCAATATTTCTCGTGAATCATCTATTGTATGACATGTTTCTGGACTAAAACAAGCACAATTATAAATACTAATTTTCCCATGGTTACAGTTTAAGCAAGCCTTTTTGGTAGAGAATTTTTTTTTTTTTCCCGTTACTGTTTTATTTTCATTTTCAAGCACCAGCAAAAGGGCCACATTATGTTTATATAGTATAGCAGTAACTGAATTATCTATGTATTGTTTCTAGAGATATATAAACATTTATTTTCCCTTTTTGTGAATTAAAGGTTTTGTGTAAGGATTTGCTTATATTTTATTGAAAAAAAAAATATGTATGTATGTGTGTTTATATAGTGGATAATGTACCCCCTACTGTAATTTATAAAGATATTATAAGTCACAGAGGAGTTATGTGACCATATAAAAGCACGAGGCCGCAGGCCAAGTGCTTTTATACAGGTCACGTAACTCCAAAGTGACTTCTGATATCTTTATAAATCTCTAGTAGGGGGTACATCATGCATTATAATCTACATTTTGTGGGGGGGGGTCGGAGTCGAAATTCTGGTCGCCGGTGTCAATTTCTGGTTGCCGTTGTCCGTTTCTGACGCGCTGGCCTCTGTTTTGGACTCGCGCCAGCAAATTCGGAAGCATAGCGTCAAATTCGGCGGCCTGGGGCCCCTGTTATAAACGGCGTGCTCTGACATCAGAACGCGCCGTTTATAAGGATATAATGCTCAGTTACAGTAACTGATTTTAATAGAAAAACAAAAGAAAGTCCAATGTTTCGATCACATCATAGTGATCTTCCTCAGGGAAAAAAACTAACAAGAGTGTAAGCAGTGCAAACCCTTATCAACCCTCCCCCTGTGCAAAACATGGCACCAAAAACAGGAATCCAATAGAAAATCAAATTGGGAGTAAAAAAAAACGAAATAAAACCACCATAAAAAAAAAAAAAGGAAAAGTAAATGAAAGCAATCGATAACTGTAGATGCAGCGGGTCATGGAAAATCTTCAAAGTCAAGCTGCTGTTGTTGGATTATTCATAGCATAATACAAAGAAACAAAGTAATTAATGCAGTTCCTTGGGGATAACCAAAGATCCAAGTGAGGCATATAGGATTAACTAGATATTGTATAGCAGGTTGAGGATTGTTGCCCAGGCACAGGGTCCAAAAATGGCAGAAATTGATAAACAAAATAAGGCAGAAGGGTCTTATCCAGAACCAAAACTGAACACGGTTTCAAAAATACTAAACTATCAAGAATGCCCAGAGTGGACTGCACCACCCGAATAAAAGGGACAGAACAGTGTGAGGCTCTGAGATTAGAGGCCCCTTATCACATATACGGTAGCTAAAAACAGTGCAAGGAACACATATCGGGGCATGAAGTAACAACATTGTGGCCACTAGGGGTGTCTATTTATTGGGGGGGGGGGCATAATCCCAAAAGTGCAGCATATGCACCACAAACATGATGTGGAGCAAAAACAATTTGATTAAATTTGGCAGATCGTCAGACTGCTTGTCAAAAGTGTAATAGAATACAGGCATAAGCAGCGCAGTTTTTATAGCCCACTAATGCAGTCAAAGGACAGATTGCACCATTATGGGAATACTTGATGTAGTTATAGGTGAACCCTGGCTGATCGTCAGACTGCTAGTCAATACTGTATAGTGAAACTCAAACAGAGATAATGCGCTATATACGGCAGTTTTCAATTGCACATTAAGCAGTCAAAAGACAGATCACACAATTATGGGAACACATGAATTAAATACACTGTTGTGGCATAAATTTGGCTGTAGAAGGAGCCAAAGAGTTGGCCACACAGGGGCTACCCCTACCCATAGATAGGGCCATACTAGAGTGACACGTAAGGACTTGGGGATTTCCAGAAAGACTAGTTAGTTGTCAAGATGGAAAATACAGTTAAAGTACCCAAAGGGAAAAAAAATAAAAAAGGAAGCCCTTGAGAAAAAGAGGAAACAGTGCCAAAAAGAGAGAAAACCGTATTTTGCAATTGCTTTATGACTGGAATACTGGACTCTTTAAATTGTTAATGAGTCACAATATGATTTACAAAGTCAGTGGCTCTCTGTCTAAAACGTTCAAGGAGGCCTTCATCATAATAAACTGGAGTATGTGAGAACTGTGCTAAAAAAAAACAGGGAAACCCAAATATAGTTTAAGGATGATGCAGATATATTGACATATACGTGGATGGGACTAATGATGTGCTAGCAATGTAACTGTGACTCATTCAAGATAATTCCTTAGTCTAACGCTGTTAGTGTTTGTATTTTGCAACATTCTACACTGTTAAACTGGGACTGCTTACAGACACCCCATGTTGCAAGCTTCATATCTACTGGTCATATTTTGTAGTAGCTTCCCAATTATGTAATTGCTGTTTAAAAGTTGCCTTCTGTGGCCCTGACCTAAATGCTAAATGCCATACTATAAATAGCATAAATCTAAATTCACATTTAGAATGATGTAGAGACCTAGTAAGTTAGGCTGAAAAAAAGACATAAGTCCATCAGGTTCAACCTTTTAACTCTATTTTAACTGGCCTAACCTCTAGTTGATCCAGAGGAAGGCAAAAAAACCTTTTAAAACCCCCCCCAATTTGCCTCAGAGGGGGAAAAAAATCATTCCTGACTCCAAAATCGGACTAGTCCCTGGATCAACAAAGGCAATTGCTCATTTTATGGAAGCGCAAGGCCTATAACACCAAGGGGCAGATTTACCAAGGGTCGAATTGAAAATTTGAAATTCAAATTTTTCTATTTTTTTGTCTGGTCAAAACGGTCAAAATCGACTAGGGAGTTATTCAAATTTGATTTGTTTTTTTAAAAAAATTAGATTTTCGATTTATCATACTCTTTAAAAACTCAAATTCGACTATTCACCACCTAAAACCTGACGAATTGCTGTTTTAGTCAACGGGATCAATTTGGAGTTGTTTGCGTCCTTGAATCGAGTTTTTTCGAGTTTTTTAAAATTCAAATCGACTTTGATTCTATTTTAAGCAAATAGTTCTAATTTTACAAAATTATTTTCTATTGGGTTTATTTAATGCTTAGAGGAATTTTAGCAGATGTAAGGTATTTTGATCCAAATTACAGATCTCTTATCTGGAAGACCCCAGGGCCCAAGCATTCTGGGTAATGGATCCTATATCTGTAGTAGG